>NC_055980.1:2757500-2830000 GCF_018492685.1 Alosa sapidissima
CCACACCAATCTCTCTGCTGCCAGCCACACTCATCCACATGCCCGGGTAAATGCCCGCTTTTGTTGTGCCCTGTGGGTACTTGTGCCAACACACACCCCCCATGCCCATTACCAGAGCCACTGCCAGGCCTCGTGCAGAGAAATAAAACTCAAGTCATGAACTACACAAATGACATGTAAAAAACACAGATGCAGACACACACACACACACACACACAAACTCACAATAAACTCTCCCCCCCAGATGATAATCTCAGATCCCGATTTCATCTCACCGATTCTCTGATTCTCCCTCAGAACTGACAAATGGCATGAAGGAAAGAAAGCTGGGAGAACATCCTCTCTACTTTTTACTCTCCCTCTCTCCCTCCCTCCTTCCATCCCCCTCTCCACCCGCCCGCCCTCCCGCCCCCTCCCCTCCCCCAACCCCGACATGCCACACTTTATTACACATCCAGAAAAGCAAACAGGAAACGTGCTTCTTGCCTGGAAAATGTTGCCTCCACATTCTTCAGCCTAATAACTACGCATGGCCACCAAACGGAGGAGAGAAAATGGCAGGAAAAAAAAAAACTAGGATTTAACTGGAAAAAAAGAGAGGGGAGAAAGGATGTCTCAGGCTTTGCCCTTAGGGGTATCCCTGCACTCCTCCTCCTCCTCCGGTCTTCTTCCCCCCCCCTCCCCCTGGTCACTCTCTCGTTCTCTGTCTCGCCCACGTCGGCTAGGGATGGGGTGTCTGTGCCAGCCTCCGGTGAGCCCCCCATCTTCACACACACATGCGCGGGAGAAGAGTAATGCGCCACACACTCACTCTCTCTATCTATCTCCCTCACACCCTCACACACACGCACACACACACACACACACACGCACGCACACACAAGCGCACGCACAATCACGCACACATTCGGGCTACGCAGGAAAAAAAGCGGCTGGCGGCAGCAGGTCGCGGATGGACGAGCCTTTGTCCTTGATTTCCTCTCCCCTCTTGGCTGGTCACCGCCGGGCAAACGACACAAATCAGAAAAAAGGAGAGAAAAAGTCCCGCTGCCTCTTCGTCCCCTCCCCTATTCTCTGGTCATTTAGAAGATCACCCTCTTTCATTCTCTCTCCCCCGCTCTCTCTCTCTCCTTCTCTGCCTCCCTCAGCCTGCCTTTGTCTTCGTTTTAGGAGAAGCGAGAGGGCAGGAGAATGCCAGCGAGCGGCAGGATAGTTGTTAAAAGGAGTGAAAATAAATCAGCCGGGGGAGAGCGCCAGTCTTAATCTGAGCCGCTGCGTCTCACTCTGCCGCGCTCACTCTTCACTCCTCCATTCCCCTCGCCACTCCATGCATTCGCTCCCTCTCTCTCTCTATCTCTCTCTCTCTCACTCACTCACTCGCTCTCCCTCCCGTTCGTTTTTCCCCCCTCATCTCTTTCTCTTTTTTATGTTTTATTTGTGATCTGGCCTCTACTCTGTTTTAAGAACAGCCCCCTCCCCCTCCTCCCTTTCTCTCTCTCTCTCTCTCTCTCTCAGTTTCTCGCTCTCTCCTTCGCTCACAATTACACTCGGCTTCCTCTTCTGCTTTTCCACTTTAATACTGAGCCCTTCCGACCCTCTGCTATTTAAAGATGTGCATTACAGTCAGCGGAACACACACACACACACACACACACACACACACACACACACACACACACACAGGAACCATCACAATAAACATACATGCAAGACAGAGACAAACCCGATCACACACAGGAACCATCACAATTTACATCAAGCAATAACAATTGAGACTCTTTAAAAAAAACAACATGACACTTAACCCGTGAAAAAGCAAAACATACAGAGATCAAAGACGTTCACTACAGGACCACAGACCTACACAAACACACACACACACACACACCACCAGAGTTCTGGCAACAGAGCTCTTCTGTTTTGCCCCCGGGTGATGAGAAGCGCTGACTGACAGCTGGATTATGGTAAAGAAGGATGACCGTCCGAATGCCTGTTTAAAATAACAATCTAGCTGGACCCTCCCAGTCACTGGCAGTGTGTTGCCTCACGTCGTCCTTGACGACGACCCGCATTTGAAATTTGAATACATCATGACAGCGACAGGCGTGGCAAACAATAGGCTCCTCTTTGTCACGCACAACTTGACAGACATAAATCAGCCTGGTCCCTTGGGGGTCAGATCTGTTCCCGAGCAAGACTATTTCAAGGTGTCAGGCAAATTGGTGTATGAGATGTACAAAAGATGAGATGGTGTGTGAGAAAAATTAGACGTTACAGTACTGGTTCCTGTAGGTGTGTAAGGGGAAAGAATCAAGACTGTGTGAGTGTGTGTGTGTGTGCTGTTCGTCACCAGTTGGGTGATGAAACCGTGCTCAACTCTGATAGCTGGGAGAGTGTGTTGCTGTGTGCTGTGTCTGGAATGATGTGCCTGAAGAGGAAAAGTCTGCTGAGAGACCAACTCCACAGAGAAGACCTGAGCTCCACGCTCACCCCCTTCCCTCCTACTCTCTCCCTCTCTCTCTCCCTCTCTCTCTCTCCCCTCTCTCTCTCCCTCTCTCTCTCCCTCTCTCTCTCCCTCTCTCTCTCTCCCTCTCTCTCTCTCCCTCTCTCTCTCTCCCTCTCTCTCTCTCTCTCTCTCTCTCTCCTCTCTCTCTCTCCCTGGCTCCTGTAGGGCTGCATGAGGGTGCTCCAGCCTAAAGACAACACAGCAGTGTATGAGTACTGGCCTGGACCGGAGCACTTTGATACCGGATCCTCAGCCACCATCCGAGCCCAGACAGACAGTACAATCGGGCTTTTCAGAGGGAGAACAGGGCTGCTGACCGCTCTCGCTCACTCTCTCCGCTGATCAAAGAAACAATGGCAGGGTTGCTAGGAGCAGCAAATTAGCCTGCATCCAAGAACATGAAATAGCACTGTTTGCATGTGGGTGTATATTTGTGGTTGTATGTGTGTGTACGCTTCAGACTGAGACCGCCTACAGGTAGGCTGAGAGGCTGTTAAGTGTCTTCCACCTTGCAACACAGAATCAAAACAGACACAAAATGGTGGCCAGTGTGCGGCGGTAAGAGCCAGGTGGCACTGTGATCTTTAAAGAATTGGAGCCAACATGGCTGGCCGTGAAAGAGTGCCATCAGGAGATCTGCCGAATCCCACATTCCAGCAGGCAACTCCTGCCATGCGGTCATGTGCTCAAAGTAAGACAGGTAAACACACAGGCACACTCACATACAAGTGCACTGTTTGGCTGTGTCAGATGGGATTGCACACTTTGGAGTCAAAGGAACACATTAGCTTTGTAGATCCACACACACACAGTATGCATCTTACCATACTTAAATTCAAAGACACATCTGTTTGCATACAGCTTGGACACATGCGCGCATGCACACACACACACATACACACACACAGTCAGCAGGGACATGCAGTGAAGCAGTGCCTGTATGTCTCCTCACATGATTAAAGAGATTATGTAAATAAATGAGCACCAACACGTCCATGCAGAGCCCCACAGGTCAGCCTGTGATCTGAGATGAGCTGCTGCCGCTGCTGCTCTTGTGGCAGCTCCCCTCACTCCCAGCCTACCTGCCAGCACACACACACACACACACACTCCCCCGCAATCTCACTGGAGCCAGCCGCTAGCCCTTCCTGAGCTGACCATGTCAGTCAAGTACTGACAACACCAGTCATTAAGCATCATGCTCTTCATTCTAGAATCTTCAGCTGCAGCTCCATGCGTGCCTCTGTGTGTGCGCGCGTGCGTGCGTGCGGGGGTGGGGGAGTGGGGGGTGTAGGGCTGCCCTTTATCCTTTAAGACCTTAAAGGGATTGAAAAAACAGAGAGGGAAAGAAAATGACCCCGTCTTAAAGGTCATGCTGTACACGAAGACCTCTGAGGATGAACCGTGCGCGCGTGTGTGTGTGCGTGTGTGTGTGTGTGTGTGTGTGTTAGGGGGGTGGGGGGGCTTACACGGGAAACAAAGACTCAACAAATGAGGATCAAAGCAAATAATTACAAGAGGGATACTGTTATCAGCTGTAATCTAAAGACGCAGGTTTGGATGGCGGGCCAGGGGTGGACACTTAAGGCTTGAGAGAGGGGAAAAAAGCAATTACCGCAAACAAGCTAGCTTTCCCACCGCCAGTGACCCTGGTCCCACACACTCACCACACACACACACACACACACACACACACACACACTCACAAATACACGGCCCATGTTTAACCCATCACTCACGAAAAGAGAGTTCCCTGCTATTGATCCAGTGATTCTCTCCCTGTCTGGTAACCCACAACAGAAAGAAAAAAAACAAACCCAGAGGATTTTTCACGTGTTGGATTGGGAAATCTGTAGACAGTAGTGTTATTGGGCAAGAGATACAGGCGAAGTGAAAGAATGTGTGTGAAACTGACCAACACGTGTGGGCCGGCGTGCGAATATATGGCTGATGTGGCTGAAATAGGGATTAGTGCTGGACAAATTCATCAAGAGCCCCTGCTCTTCTCCACTATCCCGTCTCTCTGCTTTCTCTTCCGCACTCGTTTTCCCTCTCGTTTTCTTTCTCTCTGTCCCCCCGTGAGTGTGTGGGGAGGGGTAGTGTGTGTGAGGGGAGGGGTAGTGAGTGTGAGGGGAGGGGTAGTGAGTGTGTGGGGGAGGGGGCTGGCCTTGCAGGGCTGTCCCAGGACTGCAGCGGGGCTGTTTGTCTGCGGGCCTCCCGGGGCCCGTGAGGCCCACCTGTGCTGGCAGCGGCCCTGGCCAGTGTAAATAAACCCCCGGCAACATCAGCATGGCAGCTCCCTGCTCCCCACGCACTCAAACACATTACAACACACACACGCTTGCGCGCATACACACACAGGCATATGCACACACACACAAACACACACACACAGACACACACACTCACCTCTCACACACACACACACTCACAGGCTCTGCAGCACTCCCAAACGAATAATGGCTCAGAGCTGTGTTTTCTTTACCTCCTCTCGTCTTCCCGTCTCCCTTCATCCGGCTCTCTCCTCTCCCTCTGTTTTTGGAGGGATGGAGTGGTGGAGAGTGAGAGAGAGAGCAGGAGGAGGGAGATGGAGCGAGGAGAGAGAGAGAGAGAGAGAGAGAGAGAGAGAGAGAGAGAGAGAAAATGCAAATGGGAAGTGAAGTGAATGCAAATGGAGAGTCAGTGGGGGCCTGAGTGAGGTGGAGTTTATTTGCACAACAGCCCACATCGCCTCTGGAACTAAAGAACATCCTTTTCTAATACAGCTCAGAGAGGGGAGGGAGGAATAGAGAAAGCAAGTATGTACACACTGTACGTGTGTGTGTGTGTGTGTGTGTGTGTGTGTTTATAAAAAACGATTCAGTACGATTCGATGCAATGCGATTCGATGCAATTAGATGCAGTTCAAGAATGGAAAGCATTCTGAAAGATTTATTATCATTTGCTCATGGTGCACATTAATTTTATATTATCAATTATCATGTCAATTAGGCAAAAAAAAATGTGTGAATATGATTATCTAAACTGAGGTTTGTTTCATATACTGTATTGAAATGAAAAAAAAAAAAAATAGTCTAAATTTCAGTCAAACGCAGCAGCCAAATACAACATAAAAATACATTTTTATAGACTTTACAGATTTTATAGAGTTATATCTGATTGTTTTCATGGAGCTGTAGCCTTGCTGAGGTAAGACAATACCGAAATAAAAGTGCTTAAGAAACTCTTGGCCTTTTCTCATATAGCCTACCCTACAAGAATAAAATAGGCCTACAAATCAATGAACTCTCTGGGCTTATTTTGTTCCAACAGTAGACCTAATGCAGAAACCTATAATGCCACAAGTCTGAGTGAATATGAACAAAATCATTGGCTAATAATTTGTGCATCGTTTTAGCAGCAAGGGCCAAATTATTATTTAACATTAAGGAAATCCCTTCATCAAAGGTAAGGCTACTCTACAGACTATCGTTGCTGTTTAGGAATGCTATAAGTGTTTAATTTCGCGCTGGATTTCGAAAAACAAAAGCTGACCGAGTTGTCACATGCTTAAGTTGCAGTAGATGTATGGATAATGAGGTCATTTGACAACTTTGGGCAGTGAATGTAACCAAAAACGAACTGCAGTACCCACAATTCCGTACCACGTATAGTTTTAAAACCGGAAGTGGGATGAACGCGCTGCTTGGAACGTAATTGACAGTCTGAGCGAGCAGAAAAGGTTGTTAACCGATTCATAACAAGTAAATCGATATAACTACCGGTTCATTTCAGTTTTTTTCACGTATCGATGTAGCCGTATCTTACACGTTAAAAACAGATACCGATACATATCGGTTAAATCTTTACACCCCTAATATATATATATATATATATATATATATATATATATATATATATATATATATATATATATATGCACACTACGTGAACAAAAAAACACACAGAAATGCACACACACACACACACACACACTCCCTCCTGCAGGAGCTCTACCCACCCCTGAGGTGTGCTTCAGTTGCTGAGGTATGGCTGAATTATGCCACAAATCAGCCAAGCCCTCAACCACACACCCCCTACCATCACCCCACATGCTCAAGCGAGGCACACAAAGACTCCCGGTCCCATGCATACAATCTGCCTGGAAAAAGAGCAGGAAGGAGAAAGAGAGGGAAGAAAACCATGTCCACACAGAGAGCAGCAGCTCCAGCATACGCAACACTCACTAGCCCTGGAAAAACACGCGGGGCGGAGAAGACATGAGCAGGAAAGTTGGAACGAGGAGAACTAGGAATGAGAAAGAGGGAGGGGATTGAGGATCGTAAAAAAGGAATGAAAGAGTACGCCACTGGAAGGGAGAGACAGAAACAATGACAGGGGAGGTGGGGTGGGAGAGGGGGAGAAAGGGAGAGAGAAAGGGAGACAGAGAGAGAGAGTACATTGGAGAGGGTGAAGAGCAGGAGAGGGAGTTGGCCCATCTGCAGGTGGGCTCCAGATGTGAGGTCTCACGGGGAGAGCCACTCTGGCTCAGTTTTCGTCCTCCTCCCTTGTTCCTCTCCCTCCCTCCGCCCCGTCTCCCTCTGACAGAAGCCATCTGGCCTGGCAGGAGAGAGGGGACGCAGCAGCAACCCAGTCCCCACAGCAGGGTCTCCATGTACCCCCCCAGAACCCCCACCCCTCACACACACAAACACGTCCACACATACATGTACAATCCTTTCACATACATCGGCCTCTTCTCTCGGTTACACACACACAAACACACTTGTACAGCTGCACAACTCCCCCTACACACACACAAACACAGTGGTCTATTGCAACACACTGAGCCCAGCTGGAGTGGTTGATAGGGTTTCATCTATAATATTATACCACTTGAGTGCCTGTCAATCATCTAGCCAAAGCCCCACCCACTGCCCTCTCATATATCTCATACTGTTGGCAGACAGGGTGTCACATTCTACCCCTGTGCTGTTCCAGGGTCAGATTCCATGCCTGTGCTAAGTTGGCTGAGTTATGAAGCGGTTTGGGGAGCTGGTCCATGGACAGCATTTACAGGCTGATATTAACAGAGTCTGAAATGTGAGGTGCAACTCAAGTCACATGATCTGCCGCGTGAACACCTGATCGCTCCCCTGAATGATCCATCTCAAAACCCACCCACTCAGAACAACTCAAACACAACCAAACAGGACAACAGCGCCTGATCTCTCCTGTACAATCAACACAAAAGTATTATGTAGAGGTCAACAAACACATCGATTTTGCCGATATATCGGCCACTTTTGTCCAATTTTGACACTCAGGAATTGGTTTCCTCATCATTTGCTTAAATGCACCCTCTTGAGTTTAGTCCAACGTATGGCAGTTTGATTTCAATAAAACTCAACTACATCATAAAGACTACATTTAAATTATTGTTAAACTTAATAATTTTTTAGCTACCATTAGTTTACGGAGGCTCTTTGGTAACCTCAAGAAATCAACAAAGACGCTTAGTGTGCTAACCTACACACCGAACTCTTACTATTAATTAAAAATACACTCAAGACACTTGTCTTCATGATACTGGTATGTTCTCAGTTTCAAGTTGGGTGCTTCAACCTTTCTTGTAATGCAGGCACATGTCAGCAAGACTGCATATCTCATAATGGACTTGATGTTCTTAATGTGATGTAATTTATAAGGCAAACACACTGTATAGCTTACTTGGTTTAATTTAGCTGGCCATTAAATGTTAGCTTAATCTCTAGAGTAAATACAAACATTGTAGGTGCGGTGCCATGGTGTTTATTTTCCTATAGCATTAACTAATTTAGTTTAGTTAAGGGAAGTAAAGTTCACTTTGGCAACATTATAGTCGGAGCTATTTTGGCCCTGGCACAACATGGGCCTTTTGTTGTTGCTCATACAAATATGGATCCGTAACCTACCAAGAACACAAAATACACACCAGTGAGTTCATTTTATAGGCTGTAGGCTATTTATTTTTGTGGTAGTCGTGTCAAGTCATTTCTTTCTCAGCTTCTTCCAACTATATTCCGTAAATATGTGACACACAACTGTCTGAGAACATGCATCCTCAGCCTTGAATGGGGAATCAGTATTCAACTGTTATGTGATGTCTGGACACTAGAACCTACCTTATTTAAACAGTATGCATTTTTTGCCTAAATCCCATGAACATTTTTAAAATGTTTAAGAATAATTACCTGGGTTACTCAATAGTGCTATTATATACTGTCTGTTCGCAATTGTGTTAATTATCAGAAAAATAACCAACCAGCTAAATAAATTAATATTGGCTCAAAATATCAATATCAATAATGGCTATCCAGAGCCATTATTGATATCAGCCTATACAAATCTAGTAGCTCAGTCAGGACCACTTTGTCCAGAGAGTTAATTACTATTTGCAATGTATAATGTTTCATATGGCAGTATGGCTCTGTTCTGGGAGCCCCCGTCCCTTCCACGTGCAAACATGGAAAGCCTAAGGCAGAGAGAGCAGCAAGATAATAACCCCCCCCCCCCAAATAGGGTACAGAACAGACCAGACATCGATGTCCGCAACTAGACATTGATAAGTCAGATGTATGAGGAGATGGGGTGGAGGTGGGTTGCAAAAAGGCTTGCAGAGAAAGCAGCAAGAGTAGGCAGGCCACAGCAGCTTAAAAAGGGCATCCTGAGTGACCTCCACCAATAAGAGCGAGTAAATCAGCTGGGTAGTCAGCTGAGCAGTTAGCCAAGTTGCTGGGCATGATGCCATGGCCTGCCTAAACTAACGTTATGCACCATTATGGTCAATGAAATTGTAGGCTAAAATGGCTGAAAGGCCCAACCATACTCCGCTCCACTTTCGATTCTGCCAGTGGCAGAGCTCCGGCCGCTACTAAAGACCCCATCATCTTCAATTCCAGCACTCAATTCCACTCCACTTCTACACCTCATCAGACATTTGACCTCAGGCGTCATCTCACAGCCATTAAGGCCCAAACCTCCACTCCATCAGCAGGTTGGTTGAGAGAACAGGGAGAGGCCTGGGAGGTAGCATAGGCGCTGGCAGAGGGTTCCCCCTCCAAAAGGATAGCACAACAATATCACTTACACACAAAGTCCATGCTGGAGAGGGAGAGGCCAGCCCCACAGTGCCTCAGTAACCCTTACAGTAAACTTACAACTCCCTTCAATTACAAGAAATACAGGCTATACTGTGTGTTTAATGTCCAGAACATTGATGACACACAAACAATGCTTGGTTGGATGTGAATGCGGTCAAACACAGCCCGATCATAAGGGCAGTCTGAAACTCATGGTGGACCTGGGAGTTAGCATATGTCCTTCAACGGCACAGAGTTTTGTTAATTATGAGGTGGCCTGAGGGTGAGTGCTCCACTTGGAGGTTCCTGCTCTTGCAGAAATGCTGCTCTTACTGAGCTGCTCCTCCATGTGAGCAGAGCTCATCTCTAAATTACACCTGCGCTGCATCAGTTCAAATGAGAGGGAGGGAGACAGGTGGGCAGACCGACAGACAGTCACACACAAGGAGACGCAACAGCTTTTTAGGATTCTCCATGTCATCTTCTCTCAGTCCTCCACAAAAATTACAAGGTTACTCATGGCTCTGCTGTGGTTATCCAATATCAGTGAGCTTTTTCTCATTCTCTGGCAATGAATAATTTACACTCACCTGCTGGCCATGACAGAAAAAAAGAGAGCAGGCAAGGGAGGGAGAGAGAGAGAGAAACAAAGAGGAAGAATGAAAGCACTCAGCCTGCAGCTGTGTCTATGCTTTACATTTTATCTGTTTATTCTGTTCATCTCTTTGTTCCTCTTCATTCTTGGGACACAATCAGCAAATGTCCCAGTCCTTCACCACCACACTGATGCCAGTCTCTTGATCATTTTTTCGGAGAGGAAAATACAAAACATTTAGACTGGAATCTCCCAGTCAAGGCAGAAGATGGAGCCTGAAAGGCTTTACCACTGTGACAGAGTGCTGCATGTTCAAGCCCTGCTTACCCCTCTCTGCGCATGTCTGCCCCATCCTAACTCCTATGATTCCTCAGATCAACTCAGGACCACATCCATGATTAATCGGATCTCTGCTGCCTCACTGTTCAGGTGAAGGAGGGATAACTTTTCTACACCTTTATTTAGAACACCCTCTAGGACTAGCTCATTTCAGAGGTTCCACGCTTCACGCTTACATACACCCTGCTTCCTCTGAAACACGTCCAGCTGTGGCTACCTAAAGGGCCCACAAATGGGCATACTGTGTTCAGCGCGTGCTCTGTGTTCAGCGCGAAACCACACAAAAAAAAAAAAGCAAGCTGTGAGGGATGATCTGGCCCTGCACATTAGCACGGTGTGCCTCACACTGGCTCACTCCCCCCAGCTTCCTACTCAGAGGTGCGATGCACAGATGGCTGCTGGGATCCTCCTGTTCTAATCCTTCTTCCTGGACAGGTAAGGAGCTGGAATACACAAGCTCCCCTCCCCTCCCCATCCCACCCAATCACCCCACTGCTCTGATCCAAATCCTGAGAGCGCCCGCACCTCACGCCTCTCCAGAGTCACTCAGATGAGAAGAGCCAGCACATGGCTCTCCATTGGTTTTCCTTCCTGGATGTTCCTTGTTTCTTTAAAATGGACAGAGGTGGAGACAGAAGGAGAGGGGAGGACACGCGTTCCCGCAGGCGTAGCCACAGGATGAGCACTTCCTGTCTCTGGCAAGGGCATCTGGGGAGTCTTTGAAAGCATTCACGCAAAACACCTTCTAACAATAAACCTACTGTGTGAAAAATACTGTACAAGCGCTGCATATCAGAGCCATGCTTGAACCGAACACAAATAAAGGAACCTTGAAATAAAAAGGTAGAAACAAACATGCTCACAGCAGCATAGAGAAAAAACATGACAAACATCAAACACATTTGCACAACAAATGTTTACTCTTGCCAAGTTAATAAGCTTGGGGGGGGGTCTTTATGCATACTAAAACTATTACAAACACCTCAGGCAAGCACACACACACACAGGACACACAGACACACACGCAACATTAATCCTCAAGGACATTTCAAAGTCAGAGGAAGAGAGTGCGGCTTGTTTAAACGTGAGGAGACCAAGCGGCAGATGGAGAAAAAGGCCTTGCTCTAATCCCAGCACTTTCAACTCCATTTCACTTTACTGGCTGCAAGTCGCGCTCACGCCCGTGTGTTCCAGAACATATCTCTCATCAGGCCCGTGTGACGAACAAATGCACCCCTGCCTCAACACAACATTTAAAAAGCAAGGACATCTGTGAGCACATTAGGCCCTCTTCCCAGTAGATGTTCTCTCCCCCTCCCTTTCTACACACACACAGGCCTGCAAATTAAAATCCCATTGAGCGCCACATGGGAGCCGTGTACTTGAGGGTTATGTAACTGAGACTGAGTGAACACTCCCCGTCCAGGAAAGGGGATCTGCATCCCCCTCCCTCGGTTCTGTTTCTCCCCTTCTCACACCAATACCCACCCCTTCCCTCCTACCCTCGCCACGCCACGCCTACGGGAGGGATAGTGATTAGCCGATTAGCTCCTCCTGGGCCTTTGCTTCCCATCAGGCCTTGCAGGGCCACAGGTGTTGCCGGGGGCGGGTGAGGGTGGGGGTGGGGGTAGCGGGGGCGCCTCCTAACTCTACTTTACCTCTACTTTCTCCCTTTCCCCCTCCTCCTCCGCTCTGCCTTAAGCCGCAGATAAAGGCCAGACAGTGTGAAGACATCCAACTGAGGCTGGATTAGCCGGGCACGTGTGTGTTGGGCGTGGATGCCAGTCTACCTAAATCACCCGGCCACCCCCTCACAGACACACAAACACACAACCATACACACGCTCACATAGACACACAGGGAACACACCGACACAAACACCTAATCAATGCAGCAACTACACAGCCTCACGTGATACCGACCTGCAGTGCTCTCCAACCGGCCGATTGACATCTCCATGGCCAATGCGATTGTGCCTTCTCCCTCTCCCTCTGCCTCCTTATACTGGACAGGCAGGAGATCTGCTGCCTAGCTGAACGACTTGACCATTTAATGGTATTAATGATACTATGCTTACGCTGTTAGCCAACCAACTCACCAGTCTCTCCGGAGCAAGGCCCTCCCACCTGGCCACTCCTGTCCCTAGCTACTCTGCCTCTCGCAGTAACGCTGCATCTCTCTTTTAAGGACACATTTTGTTACGTCTCTCGGATACTAATCTACTTCCATCTCATTCAATCTGTCACATAACAAATGTATTACTTTCAAAGCATGTGTTTGCGTGTGTGTGATGTGAATTATGCAAAGTGTATTCTGTTGAATGCAAATGTTTAAACAGAACACACAACAGATTTAATCAGTCAGGCAGGATAGCTGACGCACTGAAGGCTTTTATTTTCCACAAGCTCTCTTGAGAGCTCGCCTATGGAAACAGACATGTTTTCGCAAAGTGCCTTCGAAAATACCTTGTTATTTACCCCCCCCCCCCCCCCAGTCTCACATGCACACACACGGAGAGAGCTCCTTTTCACAAAGCTGTGTACACAATGCAAATTTCCTGTAATTTCCACAGGTCTCCACTTCAACTAAAGACCCTGTTCACACTCCCTCCTTCTTTAAATGCAAAGATAATCTCACTGTGATTACAACAAAAACTCATGTTGCCAGGCAACGCACAATTAAGGAGCACGCTTTCAGATGGGGCTGTGCGAGCTGTCCATTATCAGATGAAATTACTGAAGCAACAAATGTCAGCCTTATGCAAATGGGTTGTGTTCAGCCACAAGAATGTTTAACTCCGAGAGAGAGAGAGAGAGAGAAACCTTGCAGGGGGCCTGATGGAATGCACAAGCTAGCAACGTGACGTGAGCCGAGCCCCCCCCCCCCCACTTCCTCCATCTTCCTGCAGTTTAAAGAAGACATGATAAGGAAAAGAAATACTGCAGGTAAGAAGGTTGCAGAAATCACTATTCTTGGCCATAAATGCAGGCATATAGAGGAAAGTACCCTCGGAAATGTACAAAAACAAAACAAACCACAAAACCAGCCATCTTCTGACTGCAAAGAGCAAAAGAAAGAAAGAAAAACTCTTACAACGGAATAATTGTCTTATGTCTTGCACTTTAATATGCAGAAACTGCTGAACTATACTGCTGAGCTTATATCAATCCAATAATACTAAAAACCCCATTAATGACCTCTTCACCACCCTCTTGCTGCAGAGCTATACTGTTCCCTAATGATAAAAGAAAGAAGTTAATGAATTATTATAATTGTTATAAGAAATTGTTCAAGTGCCTGACTGAATAACACACATGATTAAATCCCATGTATAACGTCAGACTTAATTAAAAAAAAATATGCTTCAGCCACTCAACACTAAGCAGTCTTCCAATTTAGAAAAGAATATTAAATAATGATAAATATATAAATCAATACAAATGAAATGTAAGCAAGCATGCAAGCAAGCACAAGCAAGCACGCCTCGTGCAGCTGGTCCTGTGCTGTGGTCATCTGGAGATCTCTACACAACACTCTATAAAGTCAAACCTCCCTTGAAATGGCCATCAAGCTGCTGCTGCTTTTTTAAAATGCCCTCTGCAATTTTAAGAGATGGGAGAAATGGCATTGGGGTTGAAGGTGAGTGCTGCTAAGCCAAACACATTCAAATGAGTCCAAAGAGATCTGTTGGGTGACTGCACGACTGGCTGAAATCAGATGCAGGTGTGTTTCCTTCTCTGCCCATTCCATTGTGCCTTCTGTGTGTGAGAATATTTCCTGCCTTCTGATGAGTGGGGGGAAAGGTCCCCAAACTGGGAGTTTACCGTATTTATGTGGCTATGAAAACTGCCACGCATAGGAATCCCGTGCACAGGATGCTTCTCACACCAAAGCAGGTACACAACCCCAGCTCCATAAAAACTCCAACGCTATCCACTTACTCTAATTGGATTTGCTTGGGTTTAAGGTCCTGATTAGTAGTAGCCTGTAAAATGGACAACTGCGTCAGTTCGTCCATCAAACTCATAAATCCGGTAACACACACGGGCTTAACCCTTTCTAACCTTCAAGATATTTACTGCCATGACTATGACTGTGCCGCTGTAATAGGTGTAATGTGAGCATAAGGATGGAAAACCATAAGCCTTCAGTGAACTCAACTCTCATTCTTGCATCCATTCAAATCAGATCAAAAATGATGTTCTACATCTGAGATAAAAGACTATAAGAAAGAGACACATCTGAAAGTCGCTTTTACTCGATCAAAATAAATACTTGGAATAAAAATCTGCGTTGACAGACAAGGAAATCTACCAAAATAAGTAAGAGTTACTGGAAGTTTTAATCACATCAGCTTCGCCAGTAGAAGCAATATTTATTCAAAGCAGCTTATCAGATAAATTTATTTAAGGTAGCATGATGCAACAACAAATCCACAGCCTTAAAGTGACATTTGTTATCCTTTACACTAATCAAATCATCAGATAGCAATAATTGTGTTCTTCCAGACACCACCAAATCAAAACTAAACAAGATTTCACAACAAATGTAATTTTGTGGCAGACACTTGGTCCCTGAGGTGAGGCCAGCTGGGATCACACAAAACACAGCCCTCTGCAGGCACATGGCACATTACTGCACTTTGAGTATAAATAGCATCCCTGGCTAAAAACAGAGCACTTAGCCAAAGCTGCTTTGCTCGTCCAATATCAGCCTTTATTGTATACTGAAATTTGGACATTGCTGTTGGGTGGTAAAATATAAACTCAGCTATGTGGAATACATAAACAAAAGAAAGTATTGGTCCAAACCCTGTGTTACACAAGGGGCTTTACACGGTGCAGGAAAAATCTCTTGAACTCTGGATGAAATGCAAGCCAGAGTTGGAACAGGGATTGAGAGCGGAGTGGAGAAAACTCTCTAAATGGAAATACAATTCAAGAAAGATTAGAGGAGAGTACTCATACTTTGTCTAAAAAACAGGTTCATGGTAGCAGTATGAAGCAATGGCGCATTTTAAGGATTCATACGATGTTGTGAAATATTGCCAGTAAGACACAAGGTGAGGCCTGCGCTAACATCAGGTGTGATAACGGGACAAGGAGGGAGAGAGGGAGAAGCTCAAACAGAGGAGACAGAGGTGAAGAGCTAAGGGGTGTTACTTGTGTCGGGCGATGCCATGGTAGACACAATGACGGGTGGTCCTGTCCGGCGGGTCAACTTCTGATTAGCAGCAGCATTGAACGTGTTGGTGGTCTGCAGTGTAGTAGAAGCAGGGACAACTGCACCCTCCGCCGGAGCCGTACCCTTCCGCATCAGCTGAGGGCTGAGATGGGGGCTGTGAGCTGGCGACAGAGGTGGTAGGTTGGGAGCCCTTTTCATGAGCTCCATGGGGCTGTAGGTGCCGGAGAAAGTTTTGGGGGCTGTTCCCGGAGTCCCAGGAGCCATTTGGTTCTGCTGCTGATGATGCAGGGCTGACATAGCCAGCCCAGTGTGGGTGTTGTAGTGGGTTAGCGGCCGGGGCTGGGTCAGAGCGGCGGCATAGCCTCCAGGGCTGATGGGCATCCCAGCCATAGGTCTCATTGCCCCTGGGTAGGAGGTAGTGGTCTCCAAAAGATGCTGAGAGGGGGCGCTACTGGGTCTCCGGCCGAGAAATTCACCCATCCTTGGGGAAATAGCCTGTAAGGCTGAGGGAGGTGGCTGAGACAGATGGGGGTCCATGGTAATGCCCTGCGGCTGCATGTAGAGGTCGTTGCGGTTGTGGCTGAAGCTGTTGGAGCGCGCTCGCATCTGCTGAGCCGCATTTCCTTGCGCTCCCGTCTTACAGTTGAGGACCACACGGGAGAGCACGCGTGCTTGACCCAGGTTAGGTGCCACTGAGCGCACATCGTGGTCTTCCATCATAGCAAGCATGGAGGTGGAGTCAAAGCCCTGCTGGAGCAGGAGAGTGATGGTGCTCTCGGAAAGTCCTTCAGCCCGCAGCAAAGCAAGGAAGCTTTGGTCCACCATGCGCTTTGAGTCCACAGACATGGCAGCAGATGGGTGTGAGGGCATGCCAGCTTGGGGTGCCTGAGAAGCAGCAACCATAGCAGCATTCGAGGGATCGTACGCAGGGTCATAGGGCAGTCTCGGTGTGGCCACGACGCCATACCCGCCCGGCGAGCTCTCATGTCTAAGCATCATCCCTCTGGGGAGAGTTCCGTTGATTCCCTGAGAACCAACTAGAGCCGGATCAGGGGGGAAGCAGCCGGCCACCTGGTAAGAGTCCACTGGGAGGCCGTTGAGGTCAGAGTAGAGGGAGCAGCGGCCGGCCAGTGAGGGATCAGTGCAGGCGTAGCGCGGAAGCACAGGGGCCGGCTCAAGCCCAAAAAACGCCGGAGAGGGATCCCTACTGCGGACGCGCTGGCTGTCTGGTATTAGCATCTTGGTGGCCAGAGAATCCCTATACAGACGGCTCAGCTCATGAGCGGGCGGGGGAGGGGGAGGAGGAGGCGGAGGCGGCGGAGGAGGAGGTGGGGGAGGAGGTGGAGCAGGGGCGGGAGTTGGAGCCGGAACAGGAGGAGCCACAACAGAGTTAGCAACAGCACCAACCCTGGCTTGCCCTTGATTCCATGCTGCTCTCATTCCCCCATCGGACAGCCCATAATGGGAACCGGAGCGGCTGAGCAGGTGGTGGTGGTGCTGCTGCTGCTGCTGCTGCTGTTGGCTGCATCGATACAGACCCTGCAGGTCCTCAGGAGGCTGAGCAGACATAGCCGTGTCAAATAGGTAGTAATCAGGAGGGGGCATGGTGCCACGCGCTGCCATAACTTGCCTCTCTGGGTTTCCCTGGCTAAGGTAGGCACTCTCGTAGGGAAGCAATGATCCCCGTTTTTCCTCCAATAGCTTCTGGAAGCGTGCGGTGCGAGAGGGGTGAAGAGCCTCAAACCAAAAGCCGTCATCAGAGCAGTCTGCAAATGTCACAGAATTCCCTCGACCTACAGTGGCGGAAGTGGGACCTGTGGAAGGCTGCTGTGGACATATCCCCCTGGCCCTCATTCCATCGCCCTCGACCTGACTGCTTGGGCTGTCACGAGCAGAATGTTCTTCCAGCAGAAGCTCCGGCGACAGAAAGCCGAGTGGAGTGCTCAGAAGCAAAAAACACAGCTGGGTGTTCTATTTCATGTCTCAGGTTACAGGCCTCAGAGAGGAGGGGGGGGCACAGGCAGGAGATGGAGGAGAGGAAAGGGTGAGGCAGAAGGGATCGGTTCACCTGGCTGCCAGCATGAGCTCAGCGTGCTTTTCTCTAGTTTGTTTCTCTCTCCTTTAAGGCTGAGCTATCATGTGGCCACACACAAGCAGGCCATGCTTAAATAATTCAGATCTAGAAACATTAACATGCAACGGGAAGGTAAATTGGACACCATATACATATGGGACAGACACACACACACACACACACACACACACTGACATACATGTACACACCACATACACACGCACGCACACACACACACAAACGCACCTTGTAAGGCCAGCCTTTACTCCATTTTGCTAGGTGAAAGGGACTCTGCTTGTGCATGGCATCGTGTGTGCATGGCATCGTGTGTGCATGGGATTTAGGAAGAAATACTGGGGTGGAAAAAAAACAAATGAGAAAGACAAAAAACCACGAGGGTACAATGGAGGAAGAGGAGGAGGGGTCACACTAATCCTGTTGGGTTTATCCCTTCGTTTGGCTGGGCCGGTTCACTCACTCCAACCATTGCCATCAGGGATTAGTCCAAATAAAACCCACTTAATTCCACTACCAACCCAACCACACACACACACACACGGGACAACACTTGAGCTAGATTAAGTGTCCAACCGAAGTCTCCACTTCTCTTATACATTTCACACAGTAATTATATTCTCCTTAATACGAATATATTGGGGAACAGATCTGTTTTCTTGTGTTTGGATGAGTTCCATTCCCTTCCACAATATGAAAGTATAGACCGGTCATGCCATTGGGTTCTGCAGGTGTCATGATGTAAGGGTGTAACCAATCAGACTGCAGCTCATACTAATCCAGGGGTGGGACAAAGCCAGAGACATGCCTGACCAGCATCTAGTCAACAAGGGAGTTGGCGGTGTAGGTGACTGGCTGGCCTTGGATTGTTGGAGAATATGTCTTTAGATATAGAGATATAGAAATAGATATATTATATAAAATATATATATATATATATATTTATTTCACTAAACTTTTCCATTGACAAGGTCGTGCTGTGAAGAATAATAAGGAAAGTTTCAAGAATCATTTCCTTTAGAGCGGGAGATGAAGAAATGGCCATTGAATAAACAAAGTTGGGCTACTCAAGCAAGCAGTAAAGTCAATAACCAGATATACACCAATTCTGTGTGGAAATCTTTGTATTAATGTATTATTTTTGGCAAGTCAATTTTGAACTGCTACAACTAAATTCCCTGATATTCCAGAAATGTCATGACCCGTGGGAACCCTGTATACGTGTGTACATACATACATACAGTATAGGTATATACACACACACACACACACACACACACACAATATATTTGTCATATATTATTGCATGAATAATCATAAATATATTAATTGATATGATGTCATAGAGGGGGGTTTTATACAACTAAAATGAGCTAAACATATTTTTGGCAAGCTTCAGGCAATATTAAAAACAGACATTGATCTTACAAATAATTCACTACTTATGGATATTTTATCACCATCCCTGTATCATAGAAGGAGATAACAAATTTTAACATTGTCTGCAAGTTCCATCAACTAATTATGATTTCTAAACAAAGGTTTAGGAGGAGCCCAGAGGGGAGATTGACAGCCACCACTCGCCCTACTTCCGCTTTCTAGGAGATTTAAACCTTCCTTACCTGTCAACTAAGTCACACGCTCTGTGCGGGCGAGCTAGTGAAGTGAGAGCACACCAATCGATGTGGGTGGAGTCACATCACTGTAGAGCAGTTAATCTCCTCCATGACTAAGAGAATGTACAGACATAAAGTGTAACAATTTCAAAACGAAGCAAGTAACACATCTCCTCACTCTGACTCAATACTATAAAGGGAGACAAAAAAGATGATATGACATCAAGCTACTGAGGGGGAAAACCTGCGAGAGCAGATTTATGTGCAAGCATTCTCTCCTGAGAATACTGTGAGGTGTTCTCTCTGCTGGAGTCATGCAGCGTGTTTGTCAGCTGTAAAATGCACGATTAATCACAAACGTTGCATTTCCTCATGAAAACCAGAAGGAGTACCTCTTTCACACACAAAAAAAAAGCAAAACTCTTAAGGGATGAGTGGCCAGAGGCCTAACATGTTCCTGCCTTTACAGCAGAGGGATATAATAGGGCTGCATAAAAAAAAAATAGAAAACAACTTTCACACTGGACTGGCTGTCATCACTAGAAATGGGCTTTCTGCTTGCGATCAACAGTATTAGTATTAGGATAGGAGGCAGACATTCCAACAAAAGACAGTAGGGTGAATTCAATTTTCAATTTTAATGAAAGGAAAATTCATAGCCCATTTCAATATTGGAGATGCCATGTCTCCCTGCCCCAATCTCCTACACCTCTGCTTGAAATAGTGACTGGGTAATTAAGTGTTCGCTTTGGACAAAGGCGTCTGTTAAATCCATAACCATAACCATAAGTGATTTTTGCAGCACTCATTTGCATCCTGCCAGCTTGTCAGGAAATAAAAACTGAAATATGAAACATTATGAATAACGTGGATCAAAATGAGTAACTACTTCCAAGGCAATGATGCCCTTTTCAGTGAAAAAAACATTATCAATCATACTCATGCTCGGTTGGTTTTTGGCTGTAATGACAGACACGACACAAGTGATACTCAAGTGGGACATCTTTCTAGGGCATGCCTGTTCTTCATAGGCCTTGGCAAGCCATTCCTGAAGTTAGCTGGGGGAGTGATTTAGACCGCGCCCACTGTGGAACTGCCGGCCCATTAAACTTTCATGTGACTTAATAAATTAACACTACAACTGGCAACTTGAAAATTCTAGTCAATTACAGTGATTGTACAGTATATTAAACTTTTAACAAGCCTTGGGGCTTTTAGTTCCATATGCTAACAAGAGTCTGTGAAGATGCACAGCTAAACATTAGCCATGTGTTTGAGGTCTTCCTTGAGCGGTCATATCTGCTACAAAATGGCCAGTGTCATCCTTAGGGTCAGGGCATCATGGGCGACCATACAGGCCGGACATGCTTTGGCAAATCTCTGCCCACAAGAGGAAAAGATAAGTCCAAAACTCAGGGAGCAGCAGCAAGCCAAACACCTCACTACAGAGCTCCTTTTCCGAATCCATTCTTGCATGCCATTTAAATTATCCAGCGGCAGTAGATTTTTTTTTTTTTTTTTTAACCAACCCTCTTCCTCCCTCCTCCCATTTTGGAGGTTATTATCAGCCCAGTGGCCAAAAGTCAAACGCAGATGGGAAGGCAGGAGGGAAAGGAGGACATTTTGCAGAGAAACAGAAAGGAGCAGCTAGAGAGGAGAGAAAGAGAGAGCAGAGAAAAGCAAACCCAGCTTACAAACTGCCCTGCAATTCATCTACTAGGTTACATCTGAAAAGACTGCTTCCATATTGTTTATACAAAAAAGATGCAAGGTCATCCAGTCACAAAAATAACAGCAAAACCAAGATCGCACACCCACTGCCACTTACTTCAAAACACAAAGGCAGGAAGGTGTTTTTTTTTTATACGCATGAAGTGATTAAGCTTTAGACCTTTGCTGTGGTTTCTGTTTCAGTTGGGGTGAAAATAACAAAAAGACCTCAAGGCTTCATAGGATGTGGGGAGATATCTTGGAAAGGACATAGACAGGGGTTTTTGGGATTTTTACATAAAAAAACAGTGGAGGTAAGGAGCTTGAGCTTTTGGCTTCCCTCAGCCCTGTACCAAATCACTTGCCACTGTTTGCTTATATGCACACAAAGAGGCCTTGATCAAAGAGTGCCTTCTAGTACTCACGTCTTACTGCAGGCAGGACCGATTATGTAAAGCACACATCAGTCCATCTAATGGTTTAATCAGCAATGTCATCCTGCCACAGGGCTTCCATAGACATAGCCGTATTTCGGATTCCACCGCCGGTCGTTCCAACATCTCAATTTGCGGTCGACTTTTGTGAGGCTCACAATATCGCTTCACAAATAAACTTTTCTTTTCACATACAGCCTAAATTATTTGGAGACAGAGAGGCTGGGACAAGCCTAAAACAACAACCACACAGGCCATATGAATTCCCGGCCGAGTCTTGAGGAGAGATGCTCATGCTGGAATGATGTTGGCGAGGAGGAAAAGAAGGAAACCAAGGAATCGGCTGTGGAGATGATGCAGATTCCAGATGATGCACGTTCTCCTCCCCACACACATTGTGAATTCCCTTGTCTGCCAAGGCCTACCCGAGGTATTGACGTGCGGAGATGTAAGATGCGGGACGATACCGCGCTTAAGACAAATAGATCTGCTGAGACTTATCTCTCCTCCGAGGAATAACAGTCCCAGCAAAGTCTGGCCTCTGAGTCTGATGCTTATCACAGCAGCCTGGGTGTAGAAATCACACGCTGGCCAACTGAAGGACAGCACCGCTTTGGCTTTGACCCGTCGACAGATCACAAGCTGCGCTTTATTTATTTTCTCCTTCCCTTATCTCCGCCCCTTGCGGTGACTGTGCGTGAGCCAATGGGCTGCCAGGCCGCCGCAGCCATCTGGAGGCCCCCAATTTTAGGCGTCCGCTCTCTCTGCCTGAGCGCGTCTGCAGGTGCTACTGCCCAGTGCTCATCCGGAGCGCCTTCTCCTCCCCGCTCTTTAGCTTTCCTCTTCAGCCTTCAGAGGAACACCTGTTATGGCACACCTGTTATGGCACACCGCGCTCTCAACTGCCTCTGAGCTGCGTGCCCATCCAACCATCCCGGCTCCAGACGAACACTAATGCACTCCCAACCGCCTGTACAAACTCCGGCTACAGCTGGCAGAACACAAGGAGCCATGTACCTCTGGTAGCACCTTCATTACAAATGCAAAAAGTTCTATTTCCATTTTGCCTGAACGATTACCTTCACAGGGTCGTTTTAAGACAAAGTGAAAAAGATTTATGTAAACACTAATTAAGAACTACAGAAGACGATCTTAAATAGGAAGGTTAAGGTGTGGAAGCTTTTTTTTCCAAGCTCTCAGCCTGTGGTCAAGTGTGTATGTGTTTTTCTTTTATTGGTACACTGGTGCACAGAGGCTGACTGCTTGACATATGTTCCTCATTTCACGCATACTAGACTGTGAAGCGCTTACATCATTGACCAAACAAATGCACTGGCAGACATGCTAGTATGCACATGTGTGTGTATATGGGTTTCAAACACCTAAACCTTGAGAACATGTTGCACCAGAGAGCAATAAGTCGCTCTCGAATCACTGCGGACACTGCTGCTCACACACCAGATAAAACAATGCACGTGTGTAAATGTGTCCAGGACTATGTAGTGAGTACCTTAAAAAAGGAGACAAGTCTGACAAACACTAAGGCAACAGAACAGCATAACAGGGTGGCAATGCAAAGGAATGTTGCTGCTACAAACTAGAGATGCACCAATTGCAATTTTCTGGGCCGATTCCGATTTCCGTTTGACCTGCCGATACCGATTTTAGCCGATTCCGATTTCATTTCTACTAACAACTTTTCAGCACACAAAGATTCATTTTCTATCTTCTCTTTAATATAACATTTTAACATAGAAATGTAATCAACTTCTCAATAATGGAATGGCTGTTTAAAAAAAAGAACAGATGAACAGACTATATCAAACTATAATGCTTCCCAGAGTGGGACATTCAAACACTAGTAAATGCACTGTGATATGGAACAACCATTTTTTTATTCACATCCAATATCCAACTAAAAATAGGAAAACAATTTTCGTGACACATTTGAACATGCTGCCATGGAACATATTTTCATATGCATTTATGGGAGGGCGAGGGAAAAGTGGGACCATCATGCAAACACTGGGGGGAGGAGAAATGCTATAGCGATTGATTAGGTACTCCGCCATATGTATAAAAGCAGCTTGCATCTATTTTGTGTCCTACTCTGTATGTCGCCGCTTGTTGACATCTTATCATGTATGATCGCTAAACTTTGATTCTTTTTATATATTATTATAGATAGTCTTTTTAATGTTGCAAGCCATTAACTCCATTCAACTGTGCTTGTGGTTCAGCTGTGGGCACGCAATTTGCCTTGTAGAGGGGACAGGGATGAGCGCTGTTTACATAAGTATGTGACATCTTAGTAAATTCCATGCAATATGGTAGAGCACGGCGTTCGCTTTCTGCACATAGAAAAACTGAGTGGTAGCGCTTTCGTTGTACATCCAGCCCCGAGTGTTGGTCTTTGCTAGCTTATTCAAACTTTGCAAACTCAGATGGGTGATGTTGCTTCAAGTGCGGCACGTGAGTGCAATTGACCGGCATAAAATCGGCATGTCTCAGACTGACCGACCCGTCGGCAGGCAATCAGCCAATTCTGGTCACCAGTCGATCAATCGGTGCATCTCTACTACAAACATAAATCTCTAAATTTAAAGAACATGCATGCAGCTAGGTGGTGGGTCACACTACTCTGAGGCCAGTGTGTTGTGTGGGTACTCCTGCATCTATACTTCACACACACACAGAGACAATGAAAGGCCCCTTTGACAAACTGAGTTTGGCTAGCCGCCTGGCATGGCGAGTGGAGGGCAGGTTGTGCCACTCGCCCTGCTGCTCTCACACACACACACACACACACACACACGTTTGCACAGTGCCAACCCTGATGTGAGCCTACAAAGCACCAGCAGGAAGGCCAAATGTAGGGCAGGGAGAGATTGTGTGTGCGGGTTTGTGTGTGTGTGTGTGTGTGGGTCAGGCAAGCATGAAAAAGCAGTGACATTAATGCAGTGAAGCATGCATTTTATACTGTATGTCAAGAAGTGTGTAAAAAGAGCATGCACAAGTAGGACGGTGCACATGTACACAAACAAAAGAAAAACAAAACTAGTCACCAAAAATGTGTATCAATACATGATACCTATATACATATCCCTAATCAATAACAGTGGAAATTTCAAAACTCTAAAACATTTTTAATCATCACTACACTGATAAACATTTGTCCAATCACAACCCCACCACTTATTATTAAACAATTTCAACTTCAGCCTATGTTTATCAGTAAACACCATCATTGGTTCCAATTACCTGATCAATAATCAGTTATGCACTAAAAAAAATTGTTGACCAGACCAGCTGATGTACACACCAAGGCTCTGACCGTTAACCAAGAGCACATCTGTTTCTAGGCATTTAACACATCAAATTTCCTTGAGAATGACCAGGATTAAGTCTTGTAAGATCATTTCAGTATTCCCTGCAGAATACTGAAGCCATCTGCTAAAGATGATCATCATCTGATAGACTCAGTCGGAACCCTTAGAATGCAGTAGACAGAACATGATCGAAAATAAGCCAGGTAGAGAAGAGATGAAGTGTACAAGAGCAACCCAGTGTGTGTGTGTGTGTGTGTGTGTGTGTGTGTGTGTGTGTGTGTGTGTGTGTGTGTGTGTGTGTGTGTGTGTGTGTGAGAAAGACCTTACCTTCACAGATCCTGTCCAGTCTCTGTCGTTTGACTTTGTGTTTGTCGGTCAGGGCCATAGTGGGCCTCTCTGTCCTGCTGCTGCACACAAAGGCTTTTCTTCAGGGTCCTAACGCAGAGAGCAGCAGTCTCCACGGGGCATAACGCCACACCGCACCTACAACACACACACGCACACACACGCGCGTTGAGACATCACGCAGACACTTGGGCAAACACATAGACAAGCTCACGAAGTTCAAAGTGACTTCAAGTGCTAGACTGCTCTGGGGCTGTGAACTGTGGAGTACAACACACAATCTCAAACACACACACACACACACACACACACACACAGCTCTCAGATTTGAACACATCTGTTGACAAAGGAAGATCCTTCAAGTTAATTTCTGTTTGTTCCAACACTTCTCCTGTTCCCCATTATTCAAAGGCAACTCTCATCTGCCCTCCTCTCCCCACGCACAACCACTAGCCCACTCCTTTATTTGCAAATTCCACAGCACAGGGAGGTTCAAGCTCTGAGACAGAAGCAGGGCCTCTAATCAGTCAGGCAGGGCATATCAAACATAAGGTTAACACAAGCTCTCTTTTTAACCCGCTGAGGCATCATGTGTCAACTTCTCTTTCCACTTCAGCGCCAATTTGCCGGAGGGAAGAGCTTGATTAGCTTGAAGGTATAATCGCCTGATTATAATTAGGTTTTTAACCAGGCATTAATTAGAGGCTTATTGAAATTTCATTCCAAAAGCCGGCATATGCCCTTTCCCCAAGGGTGAGGTATCACTCTCCACTCCACTGCATGATGGGAGCTGCAGAAAAAGCCTTTCGTTTTAAAACGCACCCTGAAAGCACCAGACTCTTCTGAAAGGCTCTTTGGGTGCCTTCTGTGCTGGTCAGACCATGGGTCAGAGGAGCAGACGAAAACACACTAAAAGTTGCATGTCCATGCTAGCTGGTCATTTAGTGTACAGGCATCCTGGTCAGATGACCCCCCCCCCCCCCCCCCAACCCCCCTCCAGCTCAAAATAATAAATAAAAACAAGGCCTGTTGACTTGTCTCATACAGAAACAAATTGTACAATCTTATATGCAGTCAGAGACAGTAAACAAAAGACACAAAGCAAATACTGTCGCTGAAAAAATGTAGGGGAACGAAATCAAGACGCCTCAAACTGCCAAGGGAGGACCCAAGCTGCAATGACCTCATGTACCCAACAGGGGGAAGTAAAAGCTGATAAGAGCACAAGAATGTTCCCAGCTCTGGAGAGAAATGTGGGTTAAAGGCCTCTAGCCACTGAATAGTAATGATATGAATGTGATGAGAACAGCTCACAAATGCTTTATTGATGCGAGAGGCCTAGCAGGTATAAATCCAGACGTGACAAACATTCTCAAATGAGATAACGATTGAGAATCGCAGGTGGAGCAAATTTACACATGCGCGCGCACGCACACACACACACACACACAATCTGTAGGTGCTACATTGTGTGATGTATGAGCCACACCCTCTGCCCAACACAATACAGTACAAGAAAAACACCACACACACACACACACACACAACTCAGTTTGATCTGAAAAGGCAGCAGCAGACGATCAATGAGCAATTGATTGCAGAGCACCACCCTCTGATCCCCACCCCCTCACTTTTTCTGCACTGGACCTCCAATCACCAGAGAGCAGGTCTGCTAATCTTACACACAACTCCACACACACACTCTGTACAGAACTAATAAACTAGTCACACACACTAGGGTTCATCGTGACTATTCTACCGTCAGAAAAACAAATAACACAGCCTCCTGCTGGTCAGAACAAAACAGAGTAACTGACAAAATACCAGAGTGAGGTTTGGTGAGGAGAGAGGGAGGGAGGGAGGGAGGGACAGAGAGAGAGAGGGAGGAAGACAAAGAAGTGCTGAGGTGGTCCTAATAATGGGTGTTCCACTACTGTCTGCCAAGAAATACTAACGCAGAGGGGCCCAGAGAAAGAGCGAAAGAGTGAGAGAAAATGAGGGGGAGAGAGAGAGAGAGTGTGTGAGAGAGAGAGAAAGAGAGAGAGAAAATGGGGGGGGGGGGGGGGTTCTAATGAAAAGAGCTTCTCCTGTTATCAGTGTGATTAATTGGTTGGCCCAGCAGCACAGTGCCCTCACAGTGAAGTGGGTTAGTCCTGACCCGCTGTACTCTGTGGGGATCAGACCAAACACACACACACACTTCATTGATAAAACAAAATGATATGTGAATTTGTGAATTGTGACAATGTGTTGTTGTCTTGTCTGTCAACAAGACCGTCTGGTCCTGTCAAAGTCATGTCCTTAAATTGTATTGCCAAGAATGTAGAGAAAACTAACTATTTAGAGAATGTTAGCGTTAAAGTTGACTGGTATTTGGCACACACTTTTATCCAAAGCCACATGGACTTACAACAGCGGGTTCGGGACTCAAACCCGGTCCAACCGATCGCTGCTCCACCTGGAGTGATTCTTTAAATCGGTCGACATATACAAAGAGGGAGGCTCAGGAAAAAGATCCTGTAAACCACTTTCATACAAAAAGCTATGAACAGCATTGTGTGTGTGTGTGTGTGTATGAGAGAATGGGAGGAGAAACAAGCAACTCAGAAAATCACTCCAATCCTAAGAAAACATCACCCCCAGACATAACTCAAATGGAAACACACACACAAACACAGACAGAGATCGAGAGAGACCGCCACAGAATTGAACCAGTAAAGGCCTGGAGGTCAGTCTGCTCTGTGATTCCCATGTTTCTCTCATCCAAAGCACAGAACAGTACCCTCCAGGGTCAGCTGACGAAGACCCCCCCCCCTTACACACACACACCCTGTGGACCCAGCTCACTGAGAAGGGTGCCACTCTCCTCAGGAACAAGACACAAACAGGAACCAAATTCTGTGACTAACTTCAGTGCCAGAATACCCCCAGTCTCTCTTCCCCATCTCACTCACAGGCCACAGGGGGGAGAGAGAGAGCGAGAGAGAGAGAGAGAGAGAGAGAAACACCCTTGATCCTTTCTCACATCAGCTTCCTTCTCCTTACCAGAGTATCAGCCTGTGGCCCCTGAAGTCTGTGGAGGCCTTCAGCGCCCCCTGCCAGCCAAAACCAGGGACTGCAGAGGAAGTTGGCACCGAGAGCTGGGCCCCAAAGTCAAATTGGATTAATATGGTAAAGTGTCTTGTAACATGATGAAGTGCAAAGATAATACTGCTGTTCTGCAATCAATCTTCCAGCAGGGAGGGAGAGAGAGCGCGAGAGGGAGAGAGAATCTAAACGCTCTCTGATGTGATTAATTGGGCTTGCTGAAGCAGGAGAAGCATAATTTGGTTTGGTAAGCAGATGTATAGGGGAGCGTCCTCCTTCGGAGGCTAATTAGTGGGGACTGATTGCGCGCTCTCTCCCTCTCTGCTAGCCAGCTCCAGCTCATCGACACACTTAGCCCTCGGCATCGGCAGGCAGCTGCCGGCCAAACTGTTAATGTCATATGATCCCCACCGAAATACCCCCCTCTCAAAGAAAAAAACTTTCTTCATCTGATCAACATTGTTGACTAACTCCTCTGTAGTGATAAAGGGTTAGAATGGAATGGCAGCTGCATGAATCACAGCTGTCCTTAATGCTGCCAACATTGAATGTGCCGATATGTAGCCTATGGTTCCGTATGTCAGCAGGCAAAATGTCTGTGTGCACACATGTCAAAAGCATCATTTACGGGTGTAAATAATTGAAAAGGTCAGGCCAGGAACCTGCTGTGATTCCCCTCGCTGGCAGACAGACATTTAGACACCTCCTCACTGGCTCCTCCAAAATGAGAGCCCTTACCTTTGGGAGTGCAAGAGGGGGGAAAAAACGGTTCTGAAGTGCACTGTGTGGTGCGACTTCCAAAGATTAAATCAATCAATTATTCATCTCCTGACATTCAGCTTTCGGTTCTTTTTGGTTGGGGAGGAACTCGTGTGAGAAGAGACAGGAACTTCATTACAGGTTCTGAGGCAACAGTGCGGGTTAGTGGTGCTTCTGTACCGGTTTTGACCCCAAGAAAAAACGTGAGAGCACTAGCAAACAGGTCATGCAGCGAGGGCTGGGATAAGCAGCAGAATTAGGCAGAATGTTGATAAGCCACACAAACACCCTAGCATTGCTTTAGTGGGGTCCAAGTTTGTGGGTTAGTGTAGATATCGATGCCTGTGACCCGAGTCCCACTGGAGGAGCGCTCGAGGATAAGTCCCACTACCTCCATCATATGCTTCCAATCATGGCTACAGGTTTTGACAGGCGTACCCACACCAACCCCACTCCACACAATGGCCAGGAGACACAGCCAGACCACACTTCAGTCGCGGCCTGTCAGCGCACCATGTCACCATCCCTCAACAACAACGCCGCCACCGCCGCCCATACCACGGCTATTAGGTTCCGCCTCTGAAGGCCTGACCCCCTGAGTTTCAGAAACAAAATGCACGCTTAGTTTTTTTAGTGGTATCATTATCGCTAATATTAGAGAGACTTTTCAGCTCTCGTTCTCGGGCAGCTTTTTTTTCCCCTCCCGCCCCTCTTCAAACAATGGAGTCTGTTCTGCCCACTCAGCCTGCTTTGTTCCTGCAGAGCTAAATCTTTCAGCGAGGAGCCAAAACACCAGCAGCTTTGCGGGGGAAAACAGGAAGAGCTAAGACAGCGGAGAGCAGGAGCGCGGGGGGCTAAAAATACCAGCTTACCCCGGCGAAGCTGTCGCTCAGGCACACAGACCTGGGAAAGGTAATGAGTCGGTCCTGATGGACGCGTGAACCACGGAGCCCGGCCACTAAACTCATACACAGGTCAGGCAGAGGCCCAGTGATGACCCAGGACTCTCTCTCACACACACACAGAATTTCCATTCTTCTTTCATCGTACTAACATTCCTCATTCATGACATACCATCACATCCATACTTTCATAAACACTCAATTGTAAAGGATTCTTGCAAGGTGTGAATATTTTTTTTTTTTTTAAAGCACACAATTAGTACAGATCTATAATCATACTTTTATGTGCTAACCCCAGCTCTCCTAATCAGCTTCTACATCTACGGCCCCAAACAGTGGATAGCGCCCTCGAGCCAAAGCACTCGGAGAGGACCAGGGGCCTGTGACGAGGCTGACAGAAGGATTCTGATGGCCAAAGCTTGGAGAGCAGTTCCTCTGAGCCTTCACAGGATGAGCAGGAGTGATCCACAGCTTCCTGCTTCAGGAGAGAAGCTTGTGTCCACTCCAATCCATGCCCACACATGGATGGACACTAGGGGTGTAAAGATTAACCGATACGTATCGGTATCCGTTTTTAACGTGTAAGATACGGCTACATCGATACGTGAAGCCCCGTATCGGAATAAAACTGAAATGAACCGGTCGTTATATCGATTTACTTGTTACGAATCGGTTCACAACCTTTTCTGCTCGCTCAGACTCTCATTTACGTTCCAAGCAACGCGTTCGTTACATTCCAAGCAACGCGTTCATCCCACGTCCGGTTTTGAAACTATATGTGGCACGGAATTGTGGGTAATGCAGTTCGTTTTTGGCTACATTCATTGCCCAAAGTTGTCAAATGACCTCATTTGACAACTCGCACTCGGTCGTTTGTTTTACGGTTTTTACTCTTTTGTTTTTCAAAATCCAGCGCGAAATTAAACACTAAACAGCATTTTGTTCATATTCACTCAGACTTGTGGCATTATAGGTTTCTGCATTAGGTCTACCGTTGGAACAAAATAAACCCAGAGAGTTCATTGATATGTAGGCCTATTTTATTCTTGTAGGCTATATGAGAAAAGGCCAAGAGTGTCTTAAGCACTGTTTTATTTTTATTTCGGTATTGTCTTACCTCAACAAGGCTAAAGCTCCATGAAAACCATCAGATATAACTCTATAAAAAAAAATATGTTGGCTGCTGCGTTTGACTGAAATGTAGACTATTCTTTTTTCATTTCAATACAGTACAGTATATTAAACAAACCTCAGTTTAGATAATCATATTCACACATTTTTTTGCCTAATTGACAACCATGACCATGATAACTGATAATATAAAATTAATGTGCACCTTGAGAAAATGATAAAAAAATCTTTCAGAATGCTTTCCATTCTTGAACTGCATCTAATTGCATCGAATCGCATTGAATCGTTTTTTATGAACATGTATCTTTTCTTGTATTGAATCGTGTCCATGTATCTAGATGCAAATCGTATCGTCTTTTACATGAGAGATTTACACCCCTAATGGACACACATATACACACACACCAGGGATATAACAACAAAAACTAAATCTACCAGCGAAAGAAATTAATTAACGGAAATAAAAATCCAATTTGCAGTTTTGAAAATGCAAAACAAACTAAAACAATGTTTTTATTTTCAAATAAATAAATAAATAAATAAATGCAATATATCATATAATATATTTGATATTAAACATTCTTTCATCCTACCCTTTTCAGCTATAAATCAAGCTTTAATTTCCTCACACACCGCAATACTTTACTAAAATTAACTATAAACTAAACTATAACTAGTCAATTCCCTAATATAAAAATAGCCTAAACATACTAATTATGAACTGTAGAAAGTAATAAGTCTAAAACTAAACTGAAATCAAAAACTATTGACATTTTCAAAACTGTAATAACTGACGCGCACACACAAATATATGGTGGAAAAGGCCCAGTTTCAGCTCTTCAGCTTGTACTGGTACAAGGCCAAACTAAACAAAGTGCTGATAAAGTCCAGACCAGCGGAGAGAAACACAAAAGGCAAAAGTGTGCGTGTACACACACACACACTTCCCAGTTTGACAGTGACATGGTGGATGGGCCAGTTTTCTTTGGAGCCCTTCTCTGCATGTCTCCAGCTCCCCTCCTAGCACAGATGTGCTCATTTCAGACTCCCAGTCAAGACGGCAACTTTTTCCCACAGACACACACACTCAGAGAGAGAGAGAGAGAGAGAGAGAGAGAGAGAGAGAGAGAGAGAGAGAGAGAGAGAGAGAGAGAGAGAGAGAGAGAGAGAGAGAGAGAGAGAGAGAGAGAATATGTTCTCATGTTAATTGCTAAAAGAACTCCGGAGTCCGGAGTATAAAGCTATGTAGCCATTCGTTCTGGAAAGGTGGAGCCTTACACATTACTGATGGGGTCGTATTGAGCCAAGGGTCCAAAGAAAACCTTTATTTTCCACCGACATGGAAAATAAGACATATTATGGTGTGAGGGTCAAAATTATTCTCTATTTTCACAACAGTGTGCATATGTGAATTTGTGTGTTTGTTTTTTTTTTTTTTTTTGGGGGGGGGGGATATGTAATGGAAGAGGCTAGACAGGGCCAGCTCCATCCTCCACAGTCCTAACTTTCCACTTCTTCTTGGCCCAATTAAGTCTAGAGATGTCCAAAAGACTCCACATTTGCTCTAAACAGATGGAGTTTTGCTCTGAGGTCATTTGTACAGCTGGGAGAGGTGTAGCTACCTTCTAAAGAACAGTATCGGAAGGGAAGCTGGGCCACAGTGGAGCACCCACCCTGAGCCCAAATGGGGCCACACAGTTAAGTGTGCAATCACATGCTAGTGCTGGCTTGGGTCACATGACAAGCCCACAGCCTCCTTTTGTAGAATTCAGAACATGATGGGGTGGGGGGGGCATAGAGAAACAAAGTGAGCAAGCGAGCAAGAGAGAGAAAGAGAGAGCGGGAGAATGCTTGAGGCGAGGTTATTGGCACCCTCTGACAGTGGAGCCATCATCATACCGAAGCAAAATAAAAGAGGGCACTACATAAAAGCAGAAGGATCTATAAATACAGAGGAGTCAGACAGAGCATGACTGCACACATTAGAGCCTTTTTTTACATTTCCGTTGGTTAGGGGTACGTGTGTTTGACTGACTGTTCCTCAAACCATTGAGTGCATCACAGGCGTAGTCAAACAGAGAGAGGGGGAAGCCTCTCAGCTCATCGCCACTTCTCCATATGTAGAACACATCTCTGGGGGCCTCACTGCTCAGAGTAGAGCCTGTGTGTGTGTGTGTGTGTGTGTGTGTGTGTGTGTGTGTGTGTGTGTGTGTGTGCGCACATGTGTTAGACAACCTGTTGAGCACAGTTCATTTCTAATCATCCCAGCAGGGGCCTTGTTAATCTTCAGTGGCTCTTTGAGTGGCCTGGAGAAAGATCTCCCTTGGAAGTGTTCTGGAAAGTTCTAAAGAGGAACCATCAGCCACAGCACTCATTCCTCCAAGGGGATGGTGTGTGTGTGTGTGTGTGTGTGTGAGAGAGTGAGAGAGAGGGGGGGATGACTACGTTCAGAGCACAGGCCACGGCTTCAGGGTTCACTTCCTGCTTTCATTAGCGCTGGCTTGAAAGGTTAACCCAACAAAATGACATCATGACAGAAGCACACGCTGCATACAGGCCTCCAAACAAGCGCTAGTCTCTGCTGTCAGAGGTGCTTATCCCTTGTTTTTGCTTTTGCCTGGAGCACAGTAGCCCGCAGACAGGAGCTGATAACACAATCAGTTCAGTGAGTGATGCATGTAGACAGGAAGCTCCACCATTGTCTGTGATGACGGTAACTGTTTGTAATGAAGTATACCTTCAGTTAACACACACACACACACAGTCTGACCTACCATTCTTGCCATCACATCATAAAATCTCTCCATCATGAGCTTCTTCCCCTGGAGTAGCCTGTCACTGAGGAAAATCTAGTGGAGCCAGACCCAAATATAACTTCATCGCAACATGAAAAACCCTATTCAGCACTTCACCAGAGTGTGTGCTTCTGAGTGTGTGTGTGTTTTGTTTGTTTGTTTGTATGAATGTACCTATATCAATGTCTATATCAATGAATGCAGATACGGAAAATATATGTACCTCTTGAAAGATAAATAAGAATTTTCAGCTAACCTATGTGAATTCTTTCATATTAGACATTTAGGCTTTCTTTAGATTTTATGCTTGACCTGATATTTTGCATGTTATTTTTAGTCCTACATAATCCTGACATTTCTCATGTGTCTACATGAGAAACACCCTGTGTATGGTAATTGGGCCAGATCAACAACATATCCAGCTGGTAGCTAATTTTATGTTTTTGACTGAACCAATTTCAGAAGATGATTATGATACAAATTGAGAAAATTGTTTTGAAGATTGAAGAGGTGTCTTTCTCCTATACAACATTGTAACTATACCAGAAATGGCTAGTTCCTCAAAAGACTAACACAGATTTGAAAAAGAAACAGAAACACAGGAACATACTACATAATGAACAAGAGCCTTTGAATGGCTTCAAAGTGTTTTGGGGTGGAGTTTGGCTGCAGTTGACGACCACAAATGTGAGTGTGTGTGCATGTCTGTCTCAGGAGAGGGAAGGAGGGAGGTTGCCTGAGGACGGTGTAGCAGCGCTTCCCACAGCAGTGAGTGTTCGGAGCGGGACGACAGCGGGGAGAGAGGCAGGTGAAAAATGGCAGTGGCGTAGCGGAGTGCGGCCTTGTGGATTAACTGCAGAATAAAAGTGCTGATCACCAACAACAGAGCAAAAACAGCTATTCATCACACCGCCACACAATCACACGACGCTCAGGCACACACACACACACACACGTACAGTACACACATGCACACACACACACGCACACACATACATACATATCAACACATACACGTAAAGCAATGTCAAAGGGCTCACGCATTTGTCTTGAAATATAGCACCGAATGGCTTTCTTGGCAGATATATTGATAATGCCAATATGGGGGGGTTTGGTGTAGTTTCAGGGCTTACTACGACCCACTCTCTAACCACAACACAACACGCAGCACCCTCCTTTAGCTTGACAGATGATGAAATAGCCAAACAAACCCAAAGTTTATATCTATGGATCTATATCTGCTTATGTTGCCATCCAACGCTGGCCGTTCCCCCTCGCCCTGTACGTTGTGCTGCACATGCACTTCTCAAAGGACCTGGGATTAAATAGCGTAAACACCGAGGGGAACGAGAGATGGCCCACATCTCTCTCTCTCTCTCGCTCTCCTCACAGAAAAGACCATCCCTCCACACAGTTGTGCACAGGCAGGGTTGAAAGTCTGGCACCCTGAGAGCGGGACAGCAGAGGGTCATCTGGTATCTGGTGCTTGTGAACAGAGGGGGAGCCAGAACAAAGTGCTTTTCAGCTGTGGACACAGAGCTGCTAGTGAGGCCATGTTATGGAGGTGGGTGGGGGTTGGAGGTTGTGTGGGCGCGCGCAACACACACACACACACACACACACACACACACACACAGGGACAGTCCCTGCCCTGCACCACAGGGCGGACAGACAGTGAAAAGAGGCATGAGTCATGGGACTACAGCCCGACTGAAAAAACATGAAGAGCCTGGGGCTCTGGGTCAATCCTGTGGCTGTGTGCGCACGCACACACACACACACACACACACACACACACACACAAAATACGCCTGCACGCACACAAGCACGCATACAAGCATGCATACACACACAATACGCCTGCACACACACAAGCACGCATACATACACACACACACACACACACAATACGCCTGCACACACACAAGCACGCATACATACACACACACACACACACACACAATACGCCTGCACACACACAAGCACGCATACATACACACACACACACACAGACACACCATCTCTTCACTTCATCATGACCCAAAACACAGGATCCCATCATGTGATCCATGTTTTTTTTAACTTTTTTCCCCCCTCTCCCGGTCTTCTTTCTCTTTCTCTCTCTCCCCCTCTCTCACTCACTCTTCTTCTCCTCTTTCCTGGTCTTCCTGTGGTTTTGTTTGTGTGTGAGATTGAGATTCTTTCAGCCGAGCCCCACAGAAGAGATGGCCTCCATTTCAACTTGGTGGGTCGCAAGGGTCAACGTGCCTTTTATAGTAGTGAACAGCCCTTGTCACAGCGCTAAGTTTGTTCTCCTGCCTGGCACAAAATGTCTCCTGACACAAAGCCAGGCTCACATCAGCGCACGCTCTCTGAAGACGCAGGCACACATGTGCTCACTCTCGTCTGTCCACCCTCTCTCCCTCCCCCCTTTTTTTTCTCTCGCTCTAACTCTCTCTCTGAACATTCAACCCACTGTGTTGCCAATCAAAATAATGCCTCTCACTCTGAAGTCTGAAAGACAGTTGCAGCTCTACCCTCCTTCAAAGTGTGCTGCTGAAAAGATGATCTGTGTGGACGCCGGGTGACCGACTCAATATAAGTCTGGAGCGCAACACAGAGCCGGCAGGGTAACATTATTTAGCCTGCGCTTTCTGCCTGAACCGAAATGACTTCTTTTGATTTTATTGTGTGAGGCTCTCCCCTCACACCACAACCCCACCCCTCAAACACACTCAATGTCTCAACTTCCATCTCTCCATAGCCAAAAAGAGCCAAAATTGGACCTGCTGAGAGCAACTACAGAACAAACACAACATAAATGTGAGCAGGCACCCAGCTCTTGGCTCACTGGAAAAAGGGGACAGGCCCCGCCACTGTTAATAAAACCCAATATACTGTCGCTTTGACAAACACATTTGCCGCTTCCATTGAAGGGGGAGGGTCTTCATATACTCCTCTACTGCCAAGAGAAACAACACACAAGTCAGCCTACCAGGTCCACCCAGGAAGTCCTCCTCTGCTGGTTCTGAGAGTCTCTGTGCAGGTCCATATAGATTAATGGATCAGGAAGAAGCGACCCCCCCCCCCCCCCCCCCCCCCAAAGCTCTGTTCGTCTAATTAAAAACACTATCACCCCACAGCAGAGGGAAACACAGCAGCATGACCCCGTGAACTTGGGGGCAGAAGGGTGGCGGGGGGTAGAGGGGGGGGGCTCTTGAGCACGGGGATTGTGGAGGCTGGGGGTTGGGAGAGCTTCTATTGTCAAAAGGTCAGCAGCACCGGTGGTGGTGTTCCCTCCAGAGCCGTGCCCGCCCGCCCGGCTTTATTATGCGGGATCGGCCTGGCAGAGTCGCTTTTTACGAGGAACCCAAACCTGATGCGCCATAAAAGACAGCCAGAGAGCGCCACTACTCTTAGCCAAATTAACTGGCAGAGGGATGGAGGGGAGACGACAGGAGAGGGGGATGGGAGGAGGGTGCGGAGGAGGGAGGAAAGGAGAGGGGGCAGGGAGGAGAGAAAGCAGGAGGGAGGGGGACTGCAAGCAAACTGGGGTGGGGGTTGCGGAAAGGGGTGGGGGGGGTGGAAGACCTGCAATCTCCAGGCAGAAAATTAACAATCCCACACTGCACTCTGTCTGCCTGGCATTAAATGTATGAAACACATGAATTACTGTGCTGGGTGAGGGGAATTAACTCTATATATCAAACACGGTCCGGATAGTTCAGGGGGTGGGGGCAGTGCCCCTGTGCGAGTGTGTGAGTGTGTGTAAGAGAGAAAGAGGTGGAGAAAGGGAGTGTGTGTCAGTGTGTAAAGGGTGGGGAAAATAAAGTAACTCAACATTTCTATCTCCTCCCATTAAAGTTAAGCGCCTCTCTCTCTGAAGCGCATAAAGCCGTCAGGCTGCGCTCTGATTGATGCCGGCCCTACCCAGCTCCTGTCCTAACTATCAGCAGCCTCCTATTAATGTTTCCCCTCTCTGTTGCTCTCGCCATCCACTCCTCTGGAAATGTAATGAGACTGCACCAGCATACAGGAAACTGCTGACGCCAGTTCATGCTCAATTCCCTAATAATGCCAAAAGCTGGCCTCCGAAATGGAAAGAGGGGACCAGGAAGACAAAACGAGTGAAAGATAGGAAAACAGGAGTGTGAGGGAGCGAGAGAGATGATGGCACTCTTGGGGCAGTGAAGTGCTTCATATTATTCATTACCACACAGATTGACCCATACTTCGGAGCGACTGCATTGTGAGCTAAGCAGAGTGAGGCATGGAAAATGTGTCAGACCTGCGTGTGTGTGTGTGTGTGTGTGCCAGCGCGGGTGTCCAAGATGGTATCAGCACTAATGCCTTCATCGAAACTGCAGCTCCACACAACCGCCTACAAAAAGCGCTTACGAAAAAAAGTTACTTCAGTAAAGTCATCAGCCTCTGCAGAATGCAGATGTGTATGGAAAGGCACTTTTCTGCAGCCTGTCTGTGTGTGTGTGCGCGCGCATGTGGACAATGGACACACATGCACATGTTTACCACTTTCTCTTGACCACAGATGAGAGAGTCAGATAGAGCCGAATGGTCTTAGTAAGTGCATTTCAGTTAAGACAGCGCGCCTTAGCAAGCCAACAAAGGTCAAGGAGACGGCCTAATTGAGTTGGGAGTTTAATTACAGCGTGTTTATAACCTTTTAGAGAGACATCTGCAGCTCTGCCTAGTAGATAGATTACAGGAGCCTGATGCAGAGAAGGCAAAACACACACATACACCCACACACACGCTCGCTCGCTCTCTCTCTCCCTCTTTCTTTTTCTCCCTCTAAAAACAATGAAACTAAATGGTGCTGATTAGTGTTCTTCCTGAAAAACTAAGGGGGAGTTTGTGCACAGGCGTGGTGAAAAGGGTGGGCTAAAATGGCGGTGTTGCTCAAACATGGCAGCAGCTGTCAGGTGGAGCTTGGTGAGGACTTTATTAGCCTCGTAAACGGCAGAGGGCTATTTGCTTTGCGCCCATCTCCTCGCACTAGCAATGCCATTTAATCTTTCAAAAGCCATGCTGCTGGCTTGGGTGGGGGTGGCGGTCGCGGTCGCTGTCATTGTGGGTGTGGGGGGTGGAGCATGTGTGTGCATTTGTGTGTGTGTGTGTGTGTGTGTGTGTGTGTGTGTGTGTGTGTGTGTGTGTCTTTTCCTTTTGTGCCATTCACAAAGCTTACTCAAACCTGTCAGAACAGGAAGTATGGACATGACAGCCTTTACTTATGATCTGACTACAGCACCCATAATTCTCATTGTAAATGGGAATACAGATAGACTGAAATCCAGTATTCAGAGAATCGCTTCCTCTCGTCAATGCTGATGTGTTTGGCAATCACTTAGGGCTGACTGATGTGGCTGAGACTAATTGCAACCCCAGGTGAAGTTGAGCGAGAATGTTTTGGTTGCTGTTGTGTTCAGCTAATATGTTGTTTCTCAAACTGCATTCATTAGGGTATTGTACGAAGGATTTGGGGTCTGTAGAGAGGGAAAACGCGAGAAAGACCCAGCCCAAGTGAAGCATGTCAAATTAGGAGCGAATATAAAACCACTGCTTCAGGGACTCATTAGAGTCCAGGAACGGAGACAGGGGGAGCATTTTTTTTTATGTGGAGATGTGTTTAATTCAAATCTTTCAGTGGGGTGTGTGTGCACATGCATGTGTGTCTGTCTCAAGCATTTACAGCACACAACTACTCTCCTCTGTGGCTTCTGTCAACATTTTTTTGTTATTCAAGTCTTGTTATAGAGTAGAGGGTGAAAAAAAAACCCACCGCACACAAACTCAAACATGCACGGTGTATTAATTGCAGTACCAAGCTACTTATTGAAACATGCCTTACAGTGCTCTGCAGTGTGAAGAAATGTCATACTTTTAGAGGCAGATGTTTATCCATCATGCGTTGGGGTGCCACAAACAATTGACACCAAAGACAGTCAGCAGAACATCTAACTCTTATCACACAGATAATACCACAGACAGAACAGGTTCAGGCCGCAACACTAAACGTCGGTGTGAGAGAATTCTGAGGAAATGTTTCACTAGGCAAAGTCAGCTGTTCATCTTCTACAGCCTCCTGCTCATGGGCCTTGCTGGATGGGTCAGTGGCCATATTTAGGGACAATGACGTCTCCTTAGTGAAGTGAGGCCATCTCTGGGGACACCTTGCCATCTCTGTTGATCTCTGCGCTAAAGGGTGCCAGGTCCGGAGCCATCCGGCACACAGCACAACACAGACTGGGCATTGCCCCGTGGTTGCCATGGCAAAACTCATCTCTCCCAGACCATGGTGCAAAAGGCTCCTCCCTTCTCTCAGGGGAAAGGCATAAACTACCTGCGCATATTTGTCTTTTATGCACCCCCCCCTTCACCCTTTCTCTCCATCACCTCATTTCAAAGGAGCTGGAGATCAAAGCTTAGTGGATCCTTTGAAAATGGACTGGCGAGGGAGTGTTTAGCTAATCATTTATTTAAAAAAGGAGAGAAAGAAAGAAAGAAAGGAACGCATCCCTTGCCAGCCTCCCTCGGTCCTCTCTGGGCGGTTCTCCAATCTCTGAGCATACAGGAAAAAGAAGCTCCTCCACTGGCTTCAGAGGATGGATGGGTGTGAACAGCCAGGAGAAAATGGCCGAAGCTAACAGGTTAACCCATTCCTCACCATGCCTTACATACTGAAAGACTTTGATCCAACATCAGAACACACAACAAAGGTAAACCAGCAACAACAAACAACGGACTGACAAAGATTCATGGGGAAATGGATCACTGAGGAACAGAACTCGGCCATCTCTTTTCATTAAATCGTTGTGGATATTTCTGAATGTACTCATGTCTCAGATAGCCTAAATGTGTGTGATTGTTTTTTTTTGTTTTTTTTAAGCCATTCAAATGTGTTGCAGCCAAAGGACGGGATGTTGGAGTGGACATTCATGAATGGACCAACATTTGGGCAAGACAGGTTATTGGGTAGTTATTTAGCTAGCTGTGTAGAGGCCACAATGAAACTGTCATAGCTAAGTAGCGTTATAAAGACAGAGGCTCTTTGTGTTTCTGGACGCAGTCCAACAAGGATTATGTGGCTTTCATAAGGCAATGAAGCAGAGTTTATTCTTTTACCACTGATGGGTATGTTATTGTGAAGCCTGCTTTAGTTATGCCAGCTATACGTCTGTGTGGTGTTTTCAGTGATACTTTCTGTCCTTACATATTTGTCAGACAGCCTTTTCTCTAGGCATGTTCTGTGACCTCCAAGGTCAACCCCCATGTCCAACCCCCAAGCGTCGTATGACTAGAGAGGGGGGATGGAACTTCGAGAAATGTATCGGTCTTCATCAAAGGATAGGGTCACAATTGCTCAGCATATTGAGTGGGGCCTTAAACAGTCATAGGCCATATGAGAGCAACAGTGGATGATGCAGCCGTACATAGAACGCACCAAGCTGAAGCAGCTTAACAGTTTTGCTGCAATCCATCACCTGAAAGGTGATATTTTATTTAGACTGCTAGAAATCTTAGAGTACATACATAGACAAGTGGGTTTGTTAGGATATAGGCTACATTTGTAAGAAGTGGAGAAGCAACCTATCTAAATGTTTAATGGGCTGGCCTATGACAGATACTCCTTGTTTGAGAGGGAGGGGGTGGGCAGGATGAAGAAAGAGCAAAGTAGCCTGGGCCTGAGTTAAGACTGGGCAAGAGCCAAGAAGCACTTACTGTTACAGCACGGTCAAGCACACAGCAGCATTTAGCAGAGTTGGATGCCTGACTGACTGACTGACTGACTGACTGACAGACAGGCAGGCAGGCATGGCTGCCTCACCAAGCCCCTGCCAGTCGGCTTCAATTTTATCATTTCATTTTTCAGTGGACTCCATGCATGCCTGGGCAACTCCTTGAGACCAACTGTGGCAGAGAAGTTCAACACAGTCAACGAAAGATTTTCCTTAATCTCACATTGTATTTAATGAATTGCTTAAAAACCAACAGTATCTTTTTTTCCCCCCTTGAAACGACATATTGTATTAGAGGTCCATTAGCTACATGGGACCTAAATTTGGGGTTCAGTGAAAAAAGAGGGCTAAAGCTACCAAATCCTACAGTCTAATTATCAAGAAAGTTAACTGTAGGGCACCAAATCTTTGTCCCAATTTTACCCCCCTCTCATCTCCCCAATCTCAGTCACCCCATCTCCATTCAATGATGCTCCAGCCGAGAGCAGGCACAAAGCCTCTTCATCCCACCACGCCACTAAGCCCTCCATTGTAACTCCATCCGAGTCAGTGCACGTCCTCTCAGAGATGGGAAATGAAAAGCATTTTCCTGGGTTACGCTGGTTGGGTGGGAGGACAATGGCTGAGGCTCTCCAGAGCAGGTTAATGAATGCTTTCAGAAGGTCCTCCATTTCGGGCCAGGGGAGGTTAATTACAGAGAACCACACTAACAGCCAGCCAAGTTGATTTTATGCAGAGGGGAGGGCTACCTCATAACAGTTTCAAGTAGAAGCCATTTCAGGAGGAGCTTCATGGGGGGGGGGGGGGTTGTTCTGTGGCAACAAACAACCAAACCAACAAAAAAGTTTTTACTTCTGAAGACTGAGCACTACAACCTGAGTTGTGTCCGTTTATTGGGGTGCTCAGTACGGCTGAACGATTAAACCATTTTTAACAAACATCGCAATTTGAATGAAAGAAATTAGCAAGTTGCAAAGATCGCAATGAATTGTGCTTTTCACTACTCTGATTATTTAAGAGTAGCCCATTTTGCTACTTCCTGAAACAAGACGAGGAACGTACCAACATTTTAAAAAGACCCATAGGCAACAGTACAATGAATCCACAGCAAAAAACGCAAGCAGAAATAGTGCTGGTCTTGCCCAAGAAGTAATATTTCATATAGTGAACAGAGGCCTGACTTTAAAAAAATGATACCACAAATCAAATGGCAAATTTCAATAACTGTCAGAAATATCGCAATGAGATATTCTCCCCAAATCGTTCAGCCCTACGACTCAGTCTAGCGGCTGTTCATGCCAGGACATGGATGTGCCATCCGCTGCCGGCCCTGATAAATGCATCCGCTGCTTTGGAAGGGCTGAAGGAGGCGCTCCTTCACTTGTCCTTTTCGTTCCGGGAGGCCAGCACCATGACATTTATCCATTTTTCATGAACAGACTCCTTACGTTGTGCACCATGACAAACAAATCAATTTCCCAGCAGTAGATTACTGTGCAGAAACAATAACAACCTGCAGAATGAGGCCCAGAAGAAGCTGTGAGAATTAATTGCAGGAGGAGCACAGAGGGACTCGCGGGGCTGACGACGGCAAGCGCTGCTCCTGCTGCTGCCCTCAGTCTGCAAATCTGTCTGAAAAGGCAAAGACAATTTACCGGACAGCCTTTAAAAACAACACTTTCACCCATGATGAGAAAGTGCTCAATGGGAGTTTCTCTACACTGCTTGAATAACCACTACAGAGATGGATGTGATAAGTATCTAGCTCCTCCATCAGAGCTACTGATCTTCTTTTGAGCTTTTTGAGTCTTTTAAGTGCTCACCAATCTTTTAATACATAGAAAATAATAATCTTAATTTCATCTTAATTTAACCCTGTCAAAAAATGTAATAGTCCTGTTCTCTTAGTTTAACTACAATGGAGATCAAATGGAAGAGGCTGAATTTGCAGTCTGCTTTAAGTGAGCTATGAGATCAGGTGAGCTGATATAAACCAACCAAAAAAAAACATGAAGGGGTAAGAGTTCAGGGGGACCTGTCAGAAATATCATCCCTGCTCAAAGTACAGCCAACTCCTGGCTGTTGGTGGGAAGGGTCCTGGTTTATTGTTGAGCTCAGAACAATGAGGTATGCTGGGTAATATTTCAGGAAGTGAGATGATATGGATGATTGAAAAGTGCTGTGTTGTGCTGAAGCAAGGACAGAAAATGTGGCCTGCAACATGCAGTGGTGATCCAAATCCACCCCAACCACTGCAAACCAACTCACTGCTTAAATAGACTGCTTGCTTCAAGTGACAACTGCAGAATCTGGACACTCAGAGAACCATGAAAACAACTAGTGATATGCCCAGGTGTCTATGCCCTTCAAGGTCCACATTTATTCTCTTGGCTGGGCAAAAGAAGACAAAAGACGATAAGACAGCAGGGTGGCTACCTCGGGTATTTTTGTAATACGTTTTGTTTTATGTTTTGTTTCTTGACTCTGGTAACATTCAACCCTTGCCCTGCTGGAGTTGACAGCTCACATTACCAAACGGACCTGAGCCAGCTATGCCCCAGAGGCCCCAGAAAGGCTTACAGCCCAGACTGTGGAGCTCTCGGGCTGAAATACCCACAACGCTTACCCCCTTCCCAACTCTGCAGGCAAACTGAGGCTCGTAAAACCACCTGTAAACTTTAAACTGAACGGTGCTTAGCAAAACCATAAAATGTGTTCTGCTAGTCCTGTGTGTTTTAGTTTTGCGTTCTACCTGGAGAGTACTCAAGGTGCTTGTCAAATTTTATGGATGTTGGAGTTTCTTTAGCGCTTTTCAGTATGATTTGAAACTTTTTGCAACACTGTATGTAAACCACATGTACTGAGACTCTTCAGTCTTTTCATTTGATGACTGCATTGTATCTTAGCACAACAAACAGGCATACAAATACAACTTAACAAGAGATTTGCCACAAGACACAAAAAGATTCTAAACTTCAGAGGGACTCACTACACCAATTCATAAAGAAAGCGATTTTCACATGTTCTTCAAATGAACCACATCTAATGAATAAGCATCTGTATTGTGGTCTTATTGCCTTCATGCTCCCCCTGTACAGTTTATGAAAGCCTCTTATTTAAAGCACTGTGAGGTTTCTGGTTTCTGTTACTTCCAATACAGTTCTGACACTTAATATAGCATCTACCCATACCAAGTACATATGATGTGCTCAATACAGACAGCATTTATTAAACAGTCTAACTTGTGAAAAGAAACAGGGGAGTACTTGATCCACCTGCTTTCAAGCATCAGAGTGGAGTTTCAAACTTTTATTCTACAAAGACAGAGCTGCCATTGTTTTGAGTGGGAGCGAGCAAGAGAGAGAGAAAGAGCGAGAGAGAAAGAGAGCGGGAGAGAGAGAGAACAGCGAAAATGAAAAAAGCCATCTTGACAACTCAGCCATTTTCTCTCTCCCTCTCTCTGTCTATCCTCATCAGGGCTTGGCTGGCATAATGACTGAATATGCAGGACTGCCGCAGAGCTGAGGTCAGTGCCCAGTCTCCTGCACAACTATTGTTAGACCACACTTAAAGGAACATGCCAACTTCTTAGGAAATTAGCTTATTTGCTGGTTGCCGTTAGATAAAGGGATACATGAGTATGTGTGTGTGTGCAATAACACAGTGCAACACCCTTAGCCAAGCGTAGCATAATTCACTGGAAGCGGGTTTTAGCTCCATTTTAGCTATAGGCTAACTGGTCTAACCTATTTCCAGATAATTATTCTAAGGTAGGCTAACGGTGTCACACTGGGCTATTGCACACATTTGTTTATTGCAGGAACTATGACTGGTCTTTGTAAGAAATGTTCATGATTACTACTGAAGCACAGTCTATTTTTATTGGAGTTAAAAAAAAATAAAAAATAGGCAAAAACACCAAATCACCCTGCTGCACTTTACAGACTAAGATTTTTCTGGATCAATTTTTTTCTGGCAAGTAAATAACACACCCGAGTGTTCTAATGTAGTTCAAGGTATTGACCCCCCCCCCCAAATCCTCTCTTGAAATATTCTGTTTTCAGCAAGTTTTCCTTTCTGTCGCACTCCTCACAATAGAGCAAGTGTGAGGGGTTGGGCAGATTGTGGCGCGCTACGGAGCAGAGAGAGAGCTGGGAGGAGAAGCAGTCAAAGCGAGCTCAAGTCAAAGCCCTTCCCTGGGAGCCATCTCAGCTCCAGCCCTAAGCCCTCAGCGCTGACACTGTGGAGGCAAAAAAGAAAACCAGGGGGCACACGGCAGAAACATTAGTGCACAGCAAACACCCGCCAAACTGCACACTACACAGAAAAAGAGTTTGGTCAAACAGAAAAAGGCGCTGTGCTGCTAACAAACCTGTTTTCAGTGAAAAGAAAAGATTGTGGATAATTTAGTCCACATTGGCCCAAGTGAGATGCTTCAAAAACAGAAATGGAAAATGCATATGCAGACAAATACACAAGACACTCCTTCACCTTTCAGCTGACACAGGCAAGCACCTTCACACAGAGGTGTGTCCCAAAATTAGGGTGTGGGTGTGTGTGTGTGTGGTGAAGTGTAACCTAGAAAAAGACTCGTGCCTGGAGACCCACCCCTGTTTCTAACTAGTTGCTGCCTACCGTACCATCCAGGAACCATCAGGTTCTTCCTGGAGCCACCCAGTAGACTCAGTCATTAAACAAACAAACAGAAAACAGGACCAGAGAAGAAAATCTGTTGAATCTCCTCACATTCAGCACATTAGACCGCACTCCACTAGAATGAAAACCTTGTACCTAGCAGCAAACACACTCAGTACGACACATCGGCGGTGCGGGAAGCCTTGCGACTGCATAAAATCCAAAATTCCATAGGGCTGCTCCATTCCTTGTGTGAGTAGGACCCCACCTGTAGCATAGCCTACATTCTGAGCCTATAGAGGCCAGCTTCTGTTCCCCATTTGATGAGGCGCGGAACTCAATCATTACACAATACTCGCTCGTTATCACCATGTTCATTTTTTAGTGTAATGAATTATGTAATTGCACCATTAATCAGGACCAGTGCTACACACACACACACACACACATACATTTGTTTAATTATGGAAAATGACTCCGCTAAAAACTGATGTGCTTACAGTGGCACTGGATGTGTGTGTGTTTGTCTGCGCTGCACATGCATACACTTGTAGTGGGACACTGAGAGGCACGGAGGGAAGTTTTTTAGGATGGTTTGTTTGCCACAGTGATTTTAAAGGAAAGATGAAAGATTTAAGGGAAAGATGTGCGTGCGTGCGTGCGTGTGTGTGCGTGTGTGTGTGTGTGTGTGCCCCCCCCCCCCCACCAACCAACCAACCAACCAACCACACACACACAGAGAAGCATGAGAGTGTGAATACTGAGCAGGCAGATTGCATGCCCACTAGCCAAAATGCTGAGGCACTCCAGGAAACCAGTTTGACCAGCTTCTACTTGGATTCCACACCATCAGAGAGGCAGTAATAATGTTTGAACATGCATCCAAAAGAACATGCCACAATCACCACAACATAGACTATAACAATATAAACATCACATAATCTAAAACTGAGACAAAATTTAAAAAAAAGAAAAAAGAAAAAGTAAAACTGCTTGTTCAATAGATACAAAATATCAAGACCGAAACCACCTCAACCTGATTTCCACTGCTGATAGACACGTTTTAAAATTGCACATCTGCACACTGACCATTCTCTGTGTGTGTGTGTGTGTGTGTGTGTGGGGGGGGGCATTCTCCCCTCCCCCAACTAAATGGGCACACATAACAACAAAGAGGCCTAATATAACCATTAGCAACAGTGCTTTCTCTTACACACTCTCTCTCACGATTAAATCCTCCACTACAGCACTGGGCTCGGTCAAAATGTGGCCAGTATGGCCACCCTTTTTTTTCTTCCATATATCTGGCCTCTCTCCACAGACACCCTCCTCCACACACACACACACACACACAGCACGGCACCTCCTGCCACAGCACAGGAGCATTGACACACACAAAAGATAAGGAAAGAAAGCTACAGTAGGGAGATGGGGAGGCAGAGAGCACATTCACTTGGCTGAAGTGGCATTTAAATAGGCAGACGCCATTTTCTCCCAGGCTGTGCACACCCCACCCCCATCTTCTCCTCCTCTCCACTTCTTTCTTGCCCTTCCTCCTCTCCTCTCCTCCCCTGCACTATAATTTAAAGCCGTCACAAACAGATTCTCCTGGCAGACCTTTGGAAATGTCAACTTCCGTCAAGGCACCATGGCTGCTTCCTCAACAAGCCCTTGCAAAACGTACCCAAGTGAAAGATGAAGGAGCAGCATGCCTCACTGTCTTGCTAACACTCATGAACTCACTCACTCACTCAAAGACCGATGATGACGATAACCCCAAAACAATACCATGACACCCCAAAACAATACCAGAACATGCTCAGAGATCTGATCGCTTGTTCCACACACACACACAGCAAGGCATGCCAACAGATTAATAAAGTAGGATGTTAGTAACACATCTGATCCAGTCGGACTTCATAACCCCTTCATTTCATTACAGCAACATTATGATTTGAGACATGAGTGTGGCTGTGACTGCATGTGTGTGTGTGTGTGTGTGTGTGAGGGCCAGGGGAGATGGTGGAGGCAATGCAGGGGTGGCTGAGGCTAACAGAACGCAGCTGAGCTTCACCTACAAAAAAAAAAAAAAAAAAAAAAAAAAACCTACCAACACACACACACACCTATGAGTTCACACACCGACCTACAGAGCACACACGCGCACAAACACACACACACACCCCCGCTGGGTTTACAAACACACAAACATGTCCCCCACTGGGCTTACACACTCAAACATGCATGCACACACACACACACACTTCACACACTGTGCCCATACTCAGCGAGTCTACAGATGTAGTCCACAGAAATCAGCCTCATTCAGATCTGCTAAAGACACAGTGGAAGAGTGGGAGAAGAGAAGAGTGGGAGAGGGCTGGATAAGGGGAGGGAGGGAAAATACAGAGGAGAAGAGCGTTCTTTTTGTTTCTCTTCTCCAACATGTCTGTGGTGGTACCATCTAATCTTGGTTACCACAGCTGCAGATATTGTCTTGCAGAAAAAGAAAAAAAACAAACGTGTTTTTTGGATGCCATTCTCCCCCCCCCCCCACACACTCATTTTCTCTCTTCTTACTCTTCCTCCCGCGCTCCTCCTCTCCCCTCCTCCCATCCTTTCGTCTCAGGCCAGGCATCTTGGCTTTAATATGGCTGCCAGTGTGGTAGCGGCCGTTTAATAACAATGCAATAGTTGCTCCCAGCAGTGCGCCCGTGTGGCTGGCGCTCCCTGCCGCGTGCAGATGGCACATTGTCTGCGCTTTCCCAAACACGTCCCCTCCCTCGCCATCCCCACTCACTGGCCACTGGCCCTCTCTGCCCCTGCACTGGGCTTGCAATGCCCGCGCCCCTACTAAATAGCCATTACTGTCTGTGAGAACTTAAGTAGGAATGGCCCTGCTGAGGTTAACAGCATCAGTGTTGGTTTCCTTTCACGTGTGGCCATTTGAGCTTGTTGTCACTTCAATCTCTACCCCACACACACACACACACACACCATAGATCTCTCACATCCGTTAGCCTACTCTCTTCAATCTAATGATCCCACCAGACCATCTGATGAGCTTGACATGAAAAAGTAAAACTGCTTGTTCAATAGATACAAAATATCAAGACCGAAACCACCTCAACCTGATTTCCACTGCTGATAGACACGTTTTAAAATTGCACCCCTCCCTCGCCATCCCCACTCACTGGCCACTGGCCCTCTCTGCCCCTGCACTGGGCTTGCAATGCCCGCGCCCTTACTAAATAGCCATTACTGTCTGTGAGAACTTAAGTAGGAATGGCCCTGCTGAGGTTAACAGCATCAGTGTTGGTTTCCTTTCACGTGTGGCCATTTGAGCTTGTTGTCACTTCAATCTCTACCCCACACACACACACACACACACACACACACACACACACACACACCATAGATCTCTCACATCCGTTAGCCTACTCTCTTCAATCTAATGATCCCACCAGACTATCTGATGAGCTCGACATGACTTCGGACAAACACGATAATGACCTCCATCAGTCAGTCACCTTGCCAAATGCCAAATTCAGACACGGACACCGGCTTCCCTCCAAAACACCCTATTCCTGTCCTCTAGTTGTTTTCCTGTTTCTTTGCTGGGAGGCCAATCAGTGCGGTCATGGGCGGAAGTGGCAGGTGATTAAGTGTGTGTGCTGAGGCTCGCCTGCACAACCTGCCTTCATTACATCTGGAACCAGGAGAGGCCCACTGGGCCTCTGGCTCTTGTCATTTATGGCACATCAGTCATTCATCAGCTTCACTTCCCATTGCTCCTCGGCCCGCTCCTCTGTCAAGCTGTCCTCACCTGTGAGGCGTCATGCAGCACTTCTGCATTCTGTTCATCCATCCACTCCTGGCTGCTCGTCTCAATCCTCGTCCCCCTTCCCCTGAACCCCCGCTACCAGCGACAGCCGTTAGCCGAGCGCTCCGGTGGCAGAGTTCACAGTGCCCGTCTGCCACGGCTAATGATAATAACCCATTTGTTTTTCAGAAGAAAAAAAAAAAAAGGCGCAAGGTCACCAGCTCTCTGTGGGCTTGAGCAACAGAGTGCAGCCCGGCTTGCTAGCGCAACAATCACAGCGAGCGGCGCGCGGCTCAAGGATCTGGCCCATTTCCGCCCGGGACGCCTCGGGCAGGGACTCCAGAGAACGCTCCCAAAAACAGCATTCCACATAATGATGCAGCAGGGAGAAAATAACACACAAACAATGGCCATGGTGAGCAGAGCACGCAGGCTGGTCTCCTGGGTCTTGTTGGAGAGTCAGCACTGGGCTGAGCAGACATGGCTGCAGCCTCGCTAATGACAGACGAAGCTCCAGCCTCTCCAGTCTCCTGCACCGTGCCCACCTCCTCTCCTGACACAACTCAGCTGTCTATGAGCACGCCATTCCTCCAGTCCAGAGTCTCTCTCTCTCTCTCTCTCTCCCCACTCCTGCACTCTCCCGGTTCCTGGGAACGTGGACCGCCATCTGTCCCCCTCCCCCCCCCATTCACGGTCAGAGCAGTAGGCTGGGGAGCGAGCTGTACAGTTCTGGCACGCCTGACTTCCTCTGATCCAGCACAAATGTTTGGAGACATTACATAAGGTTTAGGGCATGTATCGGGTGAGGGGCTATCAGGCCAGCTGTGTCTGCAGCATGTAAGGCCTCAAGACGACCACGGGGAGGCTAGTTCCAACTAAAACTCACTCACTCACTTACATGATTACTACACAACACTGATACGCATCAGCCATATTCACCTGCATCACTGGCACAAGCATCACTACAAAAATGGACCATCACCTTCACAGACATACACGGTTCTTCCGGGTGACACATATGAGTCATTCCAAATAAATATAAAAATAGACAAATAAATACATAAATAAATCAATTCAAGCAAACACATTTTGTTGGGGCCTCTTTTTTCCTTGTGGTGTATGAATAAGTATGTGTGCCTCAGCTGCGAGCAAGCAGAAACCAGGCATGGCATGTAGCGACCCACACCTGCAGGCTCATTTGCATGTTATTAATTTTCCGCCTGTCCATCTCCTTCCCCAGTATGCTGAGAGTTCAACAGGCGAACAGACAGCACTTGGAAACAGACACACATTTTGCTCCCTCTCTCTCACCCCCCCCCCCCCCCCCCCTTCCCCGAAGAGACAACTAATAAAAACCTGCAAACGCCAAGTGACAGAATAGCAAAGCCCATCTGCACCATGTTAATGCTCCTGCTTGTTTGTTTTGGGCTGCGCAGCGCCCTGGAGGGAGGGTGAAGACGCCTCTTCCCTCGCTGTGCTCTCCTGCTCAGGTAAAGCCCTCTAACCCCCCAGAGCACCATGCTTGTTCTATTCCCGGAGAGAGTGCTGATGTGTAAAGCAGCAGGTAAACATGCCCAGAGAGAAGGGGGAGAGTGGCACAAACAGCCCAGGAGGAGCAGCACCCAGGGAGGCAAAGATGGCCCCTAACCCTGCCGTCACCTACCCAACAACAACCAGATTAACCATCTGCACTTTATTTGTTTGTAAATTCTGATGAGGTGTCTGTGTGCACACAAGAGAGCACTACAGTCCTTACAGAGAGTGTTTGAGCTGGCTGAGGCCATTGTATTATTCAAGACGATGGCACATTTTGAGGGACATGGATTTTATATTTCCCCCACAAACGAACACCTGCACACAAACACAAAGAAACCTCATCGTTAAGAAGATGCTCTTCATCACGTCACTGAGAGTGAAATGAAGTGACATCAATCTCATCCAAGAGCCCAGCTCTCATGCGTTTAACCTTGAGAGTGAAACATATCTGTCTCGACCAAACACATCTTCACAAAAGACACACAGAGAGAAAGGGAGTGTGAACAATGAAAAAGGAGAGCGTAAATGATAAAAAAAGAAATGTAAGTGCTGACAGCCTCACAAAAGCCAGAGTGATGGTATTATTTAACAGGTCCCTCCCTCTGTAGCCGATCATCTGTTATAATTGCATTTCACTCGAGTCTATTCTTTTTCAACACAGCTATACAATTGAGCAGTTCTTCAATGCCCCATAAGAAAAAAACTTTCTTCTCTTTAAAAATCACTGAAAGCCCTTTTGTGATTTCCCTGTGAGAAATCCGTGGCAAATTATGTAACCGCCATTCAAAGAGCACAGCAATTAATATGCATTTATAGAATATTAAGTTATAATTGAAACAAATATTAGCTTAAGTGTAATTTTGTTCTTCAATGTTACAAAAATCAGTCAGGCCCAGTTCAAGCAGGACACACACTCTTGAACCGAGACAGGTTGCAATGAAACTCACTTACACACAGGCTTCAGCAAACCTGTTAATTGACTACAGGTTAAGCTACAGCAGTAACACTTTTAAAAGGCTTGTCTATTCATTATTCATTCATATCCAATTAGCACTTTTAAGCGTGATGGCAAAACATTTGTAGTTCTTGACCTAGTCTCCATCTCCTAAGCGCATGCTACATAGAGAACTCCCCGAGGTGTCGGCCCTCTTGGTCTCTCGCTCCCGTTCAATCCTCTCTTGCTCCCTCTCGCTCTCCGAGTCCTCCTCTTGGGCTCACGCTGCTAGATAAGCGCCGTCTCTCCTTTTCTTCCTTCACCTGATCACACACTAGCCTGCCTGCTCCCGTGGAAGAGACATTCACAGATGCAATTACTCCTCTCCTCCGTATTCCCTGGCATACTCTCACGTTCCTGCCATGCCCAATGAAATCAAACACAGAAGGGAACAGCATCACAGCCGCAATCAAATGGAAGACTGCCAACGCTAACTAAATGAAAAACCTTTGAATCATAGGAGGAAAAAGCTACAACTTTATCATGCTCATTGGTTGAAGAGATCATAATTTTACCCTCTGTGACTAGTTGACAGCACAGTTCCTTGTTTCTTCCTCCCTTCCACTGTCAGGGAGACAATACAACTTAAGGATTTTGCAATTTTACAAATTCGCGGATTTGCTGTAGTTGCAGGTTGCAAGTTTCTTTTATTATTGCTATATTTAAAAAAGGCAAATGTTCCGCATTATTTGTTACTGCTTTCTTAACATGTTCATCAAAATCAATGCGATTTCTAATCTAAGAAATCCTACAGCAAATTCAGTCACAGCAACAATCAGAACAAGCAAGATTCTGATGGGACTGAATACAGTGGTTCAAGTCCATGTCCTTGGAGTAGGACAGCTGTGAGGGACCCCCCCCCCCCCCCCCCCCCCCCCCATCTTCTCCCTAATGTTTCCCACAAGCCACTGCCAGGAAGGACTAGTCTCGGCGGAAAACAAGAGAGTTTCTTTCCCCTTACCCTCTCCCGCTCCTTTTCACTCAGGCAGGCGGTAAGGGTGTTTCATGGCAGGGAAACCAGGAGGGTAAGCTTACTTGCTGTTGCACTCCAACCTCAGAGTTATCCAAGGAGTTTTCATTGCAAATTAGTCAAATCACTCTCCTCCACAATTCAGGGTTAACGACCACAATGCTAAGTCTCTGACAAGTGTTACATTCATAGTAAACTAATGCTAGAGTCATACTAGACACTTTAGGAGAACACCAGGGAGCGATAAGAGATCTACTGAGACCAATTAAATCATATATTGAAATTGACCCCCTTACTATTCTAGCCAGAGGAAACATGGAAGACACACATTTAAAGAGGTGTGTTCACAATGTTGGCTCAGTCAACTTTTCTCTTTGCTAATTTGTAGCTGTTTTCCCCCTCCTCTTTTATTTTTAATAAGTCTTCCTCTCTTAGCTCTTAGCTGTCTGCCAAGCCAACACCACGCCTAGAGTAAAGAGGATGACTCCTCCAGACACAACCCAGTTAAAGACGAGTCAGACACATCACACACACACACACACACACACACACACAACCCTACACACACTGTGCATACTTATCCACAATGCTCAGGATCCAGGTCATCTCAACATGACCAACACTGACCAGGGCAATTAAGCCCACGCTCTGTCTGCCATGAGGAAAACAGGCAGTCTCCTCTCAATCGCTGACCACAGGAGAAGTGAGGCTCAACCAGAAAAGGGTCCCTCCTTTGGGCGGGAAGAGCAATGGTGTAGTGGAAAAGGGGGGAAGGGAGGGGGCACGCAGAGGGCATGTTTAGCGCTTTCCTTTCTCAGCCAACAATCATACAACACCAGCCCTGAACTATGTGCCCAAGCCCTGCGCTCCTCCAGCCCAGTTATGTCAAAGGTGTAGGCTCATAGTCAGGGTAGAAGCCCTCATAAATCCTGCTATAATGACTGCAATGAGAGAAGGTTTTAGCAGGGGTCTTTGCGGGCTCTATACTCCTCTACTGACGAGAGCAAAGGGAGTGTCTGTGGAGCATGGGGGTGGGTGGGTGCATGATGGTCATAAATATTGCAGGGGCGAACAGAGGTTCCTTTTGACTGCCTTAAGTCATGGGGTGAACGTCAGCACCACCAGTTGTGGACATGAGCAGAATAATGGAAGTACTCAAACTATACTTAAACAACTGGAGCAACAGAGACTGAACTTTATTCAGCTTCCTGTTCACTGAAACCACCATCTTAGAATTTTTGACAACTTCTGCCAGGAACCCTAGTCTACTCTTTCCCTCAGATATGCGGCCTTAGTGATAAATTAACCGATGGGCAGGAATGCACACCTCTTGGGAAGTTTCCTGATAGGTTTGTCTGTTGAAATTGTAGTTGCTGATTAAAGAGCGCAGGAGAGTCAGAGACCCCACCACAAAAAAGCTTTTTTTGTGATAGCAATCAGAATTTAAAGCCAGCTAGCTTACGCATTCCAAAAAGTACAGCTTGCAGAAAGGAAAGCCAATTATCTAAAGTATCCAAAAAAAATGTAGCACTTGAAGCTGCTTAACTTCTGTTTCCCTCCATTTCTGCGGTCACTATTATTAAACTGTTGAGATCACCTCGAAAGAGCTTATTTCCCTTTGTTACTTGGGGTATGTGTGATGGGAATTAACAGGTTGTTGTTGGTGGTGGGGTCTGCATAGCTAATGCTCTTACAGTGAGAAATTTGGCACGGGCGACCGATTTGGATACTTTCTCAGTGTGGGACCGGACCTGTACCTGAGCGGAGTCGGTGAGTCCAAGTACTAAAGTAACACAGAAAAGTCGTGAGGAAATGCTTGGCCAGCTCTTGGGACTGCCCCCTGCCCAATGGGCCTTGCCTGAAAAGGGGGCTTTGTAGTATTGAGATGTCGACCATCTTAAATGTTTCCTTGACAATGGCTGCAGAGAGAGCAGATGTCCAAGCTGCACACATCTGTGGGTCTACGCATATCCCCCCAGGCCTGCTCTCCCGCCCTCCCTTTCACTCAAACTCCCACACAATAGGCTTCTTTCCAAGGACACTCTCCATTCAGCTCACAAACATCAATCAATCAGATTCCAAAAAAAGGGAAATCCCTTTTAATGCATTTCAAGAAAGTGGTGCCATAAGAAGTGCAACATGTTATGCTGAAAAATGATTGCCGTCTGCTGGCATATCAGATGATTACACAATACTATATCTTCATGTATAAAGTGTAACGGATTCAGTAATTGCAGGAACAGGTCTTCAGAGTCGCTAGCACATGTCATTGATTTCATTTGATCAAACTGACGCGTAATATGGGTCATACCGGTAGTTCAAGTGCTGAGACTGTCGTGGATGACAGTGCCGCCAAAACCCTTGGGGTGCAGGACTTGCAAGGAAGCTGGCCTATTCATTCGGATACACTGTAGCTAGACTATGTACACCAAAATAGGTAACCACATTTGCGAATGTGCAAATAAATCCTAACGAAAGTGAGAACACAATGTAGCCTATCGTCTGTTGAAGCCGTGCCATAATAGTGGCAAACGTTCACGATTCAAACCAGGCGTGTGTGTGTACCAGGCTGGGTTACAAACCGCGTGAGCAGAAACCGTGATGATGTTTCATAGCCTACTTTTTAATCTCACATTATCGAACTCCGCCCCACAAAATTTGGGGTAGAGCATGTGTCGGTTGCCGCCCCCTACATGCCCTCAAAAACTTGGGGCACATAGCTAATAGCTCGGGACTCATGGCTAATGGTTCATTGTTGTAACGTCACTATGTCCCAAAGCAGGCCAGTTATTACAGGGCAAATATATAGCGAGCAAATGTAACATTATTGCTCATGTAACGGTAGTCGAACTGAAAGCTTAATCTCCATTCTAAGCCACGATAAGATGTTTAAAAGTACAAGTGTGAGAGATGCTTCTGATGACGCTATTCCATATAAGCCGAATTCCACGGAAGAACACCCATCGTGCCCAAGACCCTATCCAGCCACGATACGTCCACATGCCGTTTTTGAAAACATTTACGTCTTACTCGTCCTAAATGAATCGATTGGGCAGTTACAAACAGACTTAACGCCCACGAAATGTTGGTCTCAAATAAAGGTGAAAACGGCTAATGTGATTCTGCTCGCTTATTTTGACAGTGCGGCTTTACGTGGTCAAAAATGTCCTTAACGTTCCATCCAATCTTTCCCCTTCCTTTTCTTCGTGGCGCAGTCAAGCGAAAACACATGGCCGTAGCCGAGGCACTGGGCTACATGAAGCTAACGTTATGGGAAATACCGCCAAACACGTTAGCCTACGTTATTTACATTGAAAATGGCAAACAATCGAACATCTCAGTTTCAGGATATTTCGAGACAAATCTTACCTGAATATATGAGGTCTGTTTGCAAGTTTAGAAACGGACTTCAGGCGCCCACGAACACCATCATCCGCCCCTCAAGAATGCTTCCTAGCGATTTTGATTTTTAAAAATAATGTTCCACCTTTAAATGACAAAAACTTAATCCTTTCAACGCCGATAGTGTTTTCGTAACCTAGGCTAAGACAGTTTTCGAAACAATCTGGAGTGAGTCGAATAATTTAGTAGAGTTGGGGAAAATAGGAGGTGGTGAGTGGGTAGTCCCTCTTTACAAGCCTTTAAGGTGGCTGAGAAACGTTGGGTGTTCTGTTTTTTTTTCTTTATCTTGCCCTCGCTCTCTCTATCTCTCCCACTCTCTTCTTTTTTATCTAGGCGGGGTCTTGGGTCGTTTAAACCAATGACACAAACCCGTAAGAGCCAGCCTCGCCCCCTACACGTATCTCACAGCCCATTCTCTAGACTAGAGATTAGCTCTCGGTTTGCGGACTCAACTCCACTGAAGTGGTTTATAACTCGAAAGCCGTGACTGTGCTCAAAAGTAAGAATTTGCCATTAGACCAATTCTCCAATGTTTCGGGATTCCAAGTTTCTTCTAACTAGCCTAGGCCTACTATGTACCGCGTAAACAATGTTGTGTAGGCTACGTGGTGCATAGTTGTGAGTTTGCATACCAGTGAAACTTATTTTTAGAATAAGTAGAACTTTATTGTCCAATTTATTCAAGCTATTCTTTTCTATTAATTTATAGGCTAAATGGCCTACTGCTATCATTATGGAATCCCACCTTCTTCCTTGCCTTTGATTGATGAGAAAAACAGGATAAAACCAACTTCCTTAGAGGATGTCTATAGTGTGCAAAGAAATACATATTCATTAATTACTTTTTTAATGTTGTTTATACCTTGAATTTGCTCCAATTTTATATGATTTTTAGGCTGCTCAGAACAGAAAAGCTTCTTGGCTTCTTGGCCTACTAATAGCCAGCAACATTATATTCCACCACCATTACACTGGCCTGCCTGTTTTGGTAGAAACAAAGGTAGGGCAAAGGAAATGGCAATGGGCTTCATGCAGTGCCAGCCAGCATGCTCTTTCAATTAAGTGTATTACATTTCCCACTTTTCAGTTATCAAGCACAGACTGGCCCCCATATGCTCATGTATTGATCTGAAGATCAACTATTGTCCACCCCATAATAAGCCCATGCTTGGCCATGAAACCACAACTGGGTGTTTAATCGTTTAAAAAGGAAGAAACGATTTCATCATTGTTTGCCTGCAGGAATTGTTCTTTGGTCTCTCTTCAAAATAAGGTCTTTAATATTCTTAATCTCTCGTTGTACGAGGTAAAATGGTCAAATACAATGAAATAATTCAAGTCATTTTCTTTCAAGAGATTTGGTTGTTCTCTAGAAATGAAATGAAAGTGAAACTGTATTAACTGTGTGTTTAACCTGTAAAAGAAACTCTGTTTTTGCAATGAAACAATTACCAGTAAATCAAGTTGGCAGCCTGAGGATTTTTTTAACAAAGAAGTGTTCAGCCCTCAGCATCGTCAGATATGATATAGTCTGCCACATTTAGGGAAGGAGACTGTTTGCCAAGGTGACTGTGCCGAGGAGATTGCAGTATCTTGCTTCTGCATGTAGGCTGTTTGTGCATTGCGAGGCAGATGGATTCAGGGCCCTCGTTTCTGCAGTATCCCCTACATGGGAGTCCTAGCACTCCCACCTCTTGATGGCTCTGGAAGTTTTTCTAAGCTGCTGATTCAGTATTTTATCTGTGCCAACAATTACTTGCTGCATGGTCTTTCAGTCTTTTATCTTGTATCACACAAATGGAATATATACATAAATTATTATTATTTTAAAAACTGATCTCCCTCAATATCATTTTCAATTTGCTGAGTGTCGTACATGCAAGGGGCACCGGGGATAGAGGGAGAAGTGGTTTACCCACTGAAGCTGGGAGATGCAGGTGTAGGGATTTGCAACAGTATTGCAAATGAGTCATGTGGCGAGGTCTGACACTGAATAAGACCCCTTTTCATGTTGTGACTCCTATATCCATGCTCACAAATATACAGGCAGACTTCAGAGCTGGTCTCGGGGGTCTGTGGCACAAAGCCATGGACAGTGCACTTCTAAGGCACCCACCCTATTCAGTCGTGTTGGATCCATGGTGTTCAATCTCTGGTGCTTTAGCACCTTCTCCAACACTGTCTGCTTGTGGATACATTTAAGTGGGTTTATGTAAATTGTTGCAGAAACCTGGTGTTCAGAGCACAACCGCAAAGCTTTGTCGTCATTTGTCAATTGGCCAGTAATTAACCTCCTCTTTTAAAATTTGCACTGCAGATCATTCTTACTGTCACTCGCCAATGTAAGACATAGATGCACACTTGGGGCAGCCGTGGCCTACTGGTTAGCGCTTTGGACTTGTAACCGGAGGGTTGCCGGCTCGAACCCTGACCAGTAGGAAGTGGCTGAAGTGCCCTTAAGCAAGGCACCTAACCCCTCACTGCTCCCCGAGCGCCGCTGTTGTAGCAGGCAGCACACTGCATCGGGACTAGTATGTGGTTCACCACACTGTATGCTGAGTGTGTTTCACTAATTCACAGATTGGATAAATGCAGAGACCAAATTTCCCTCACAGGATCAAAAGAGTATATATACTTATATACTTATATATACAAAACATACTCACTCAAGATACACACTCTTTATCTTGCACTCCCTCTTTGTCTCCTTCCTTTCTTTTTGAGAAATACAAAGTACATAGAGATATGATCGGTCTAAGATGATGAAATACTCTCTGACATCATTCCTTTTGTTTCTTTGCAGGCATCTCCCATAACAAGCAGTGAAATGTATGTTTTCCTCATCAGAAGCCGGCCTCCAGTACATCTGTGGCCCGCCTCTAACCCTGGATCAGGCTCTTGTTCTCTGCTGCCCGCCAGCGCTCCATGATGGATGGGCTTTGTGAAGATCCTGGGTGAGGCCTTTGTTTTTTGGAGCTGTTACACAGGCCAGTGTGTGGCATCCCTCTCCTGCCTGAATCTGCACAACACACTCTGGGCTGCCTAGACAGAATGGTCGTCCTGACGCTAGTGTGTGTGTGTGTGTTTGGGGTGGGGGCGTAGGGGCTGTGGGGGGTGGCTGGGTGGATGTGTGTGAGCTGGTGTCGTTCGTTGAGGAGAGGGTTGGGCAATGTGAGACCCCCATCGGGTTCGCTTGAACTTGTGAAATAGGATTGACACCACACTCAAATGAGCTCCTGCCATTGCAGAGGCAGAGACAGAAGCCCCCCAGGAGGCTAACTTGAATCAATTCTGGTAATGATGTTTGTAATTTAGGAGGCTAATGACATGCACTATGAGCTGGAAGATTATGTCTGCATGATGCTTTTCACTCACAAGTGGTCCAGCCATCTTTTACTGATTTTTTTCACATTTGGTTAATAATGAATGAAAACAAAAATCTGAATAATCTTCTTTAAAGGGGTGGTTTAAACGCCCTGAACTACAATTCAGTGATCTAAAAATCATTTGGAAAATATGGTTTGAAAAACACAGGTTTCGATTGCAGGCCTTTTTGTATAAATTGAAGGGAGCTTGGTAGACTTGTTCTGTGAGCAGGTTACAGGGGAGTGTGTTGTGTGTGTGTGTGTGTGTGTGTGTAGATGCGTAGGATAGGAGAGGAGTGGCTCCTGCTCCAGATCGCACAGCTCTGAACAGATGTTGTCTGTCCTCTCAGATTAACCACTGTATACGACTGAGCAGCTAATTGTGTATTTACCCTTTGGGTGTACTGAAGCCTGCATCCTGTGCAATGGGGATCACCCCCCCCCCCCTTCTGATGATATTGTACTATTAACCACTGTGTCTGTGTTTATGATTTATGTTTGTGTGATGTATGCATATCTATGTGAACTTGCACAGAAGTCAAACATTTGTCCAAACATTTAGGATCACAAATTACACAAATTAGCATGTCAGAGACAAGGGAGGACATGGGAGACGCTGAAAAGAGGAGTTCAGAAATGCACACACTCACTCACTCACACACACACACACACACACACACACACACACACACACACACACACACACACACACACTTGATCATTCTAAGATGGGGGGTGCAGCATGCGCTTTGCCTTTGTGCTGGTCATTAAAAACCTATTTGAAGACATTGTCAATAGGTGAAAAGACAACACACAGGATGCTAGACGCCCCCCACCCCAGCACCAACCCATCGACCGTTTCTCATTAATATGCAAATCAGCTTGCTTGTTGTTAGGTTGGAAGAAAAGCTGTCATGTCTTGGGTGACAAGCTCAATGCTTGTGTTTGGACGGCAGGCTTGCAGTTTTTGGAGAACATGTCTTATCTTTGTTTAGGCAGTGAATCAAAAATGCAAACATCACTTCATTAGCATCTGTCAGGCAGCTTAAAGCTATGATTTTTAATACATGAGTAAACACGGTGAATGGCTAACCAGAGCCTTGTTATTCTGCCACTTTCTTTTATCTCCATTTTGTGCCCCATTTAATTTCTCAAAAGGGAACTTACTTTATCTTCTACAGTCACTGCAGGCCAATTAAGGGTCTAAACACCTAGCCACTAAGGCCAGGTTGGGTTACCACCAGTCATCACTTGACAGCCATGTCGGCTTTGTGTGCTTGTATTATGGTCTCAGCCTATTGGGATGTGTGGCCACTTTTCCTGTTGTTTGTCTTTTTCAACCCCCCCCCCCCCCCCCAAAACACGATAAGTGATACTTGATGAGTCTTATCTACCACAGAATGTCACTTTCAGAGGGAGTGAGGGTGAGATGAAACCGGACCCATGTGTGCAGGGCCACAGCGGACCAGTGGAGGTGTATAGGGGGAAAGCAGAGTGCTTGAGGAAGCTGATTGCAAGGGTCTGTCTGGCATCTTATGGAGGCCTGAGTTGTCTTGTGTGCTTTCATGTAATCATCACTGGGCCTCTCCAGGCCCTCTCCAATATTTTTTGATTGGAGAACACAGACGGGATTGAATTGGACCTTTAATGAGTATCTTGTACTGCAGTGTAGCGTTTCATCAGGAGCTTTCTGCATGGTCTAATTTTCGGAAGTAGCAGAAAATAGTAGTCTCCAATGGAAATCATTAGCCATAAAGAAAAACACTTCGATTAACCTCAGACCTCGGCTGGGAAATATCTTTGTCAAAAAGTACATTGCTGGTGACTATATAATGGCCAATAAAAAGCACTGAATGCTTTGGTTATGACCCTTTGGACTATATGCTGTGCATGAACTGAACTGCAGTTTGGACAAATAAACCCCACTAAAATGAAGACAGTGAAAGCAGAAGAGTATCTTGAGAAGAATATAAGCAGTGCTTAAGAAGGCAGGGAAATCTGCCAAAAGCCCTTCCACTGGTAAAATATGAATCACATTCCAGCACCCAAAACTGAGGGAACATGTTTATTTCATTCAAATCTATTCATTCTTACAGAAAGGGAGGGACAGAGACTGAAAGACTGAGAGTGAGAGTGTGTGTGTGTGTGTGTGTGTGTGAGAGAGAGAGAAAGAGAGAGAGAGAGAGAGAGAGAGAGAGAGAGAGAGAGAGAGAGAGAGAGAGAGAGAGAGAGAGATGAGGGCTGGAGAAGTGATAATTCAGGGTGAATAAATGTCATCTGGCCCTCTGGGAGAAAGCTCGATTTATGGGCAGGAATTTGAACTGTAGACACTTGTGTCAAAGCATCAGCTCACCCGGGTTAGTTGAGTGTACAGTTCTATCTCACTGCCAAGCAGGACCAAAGCGACTGGAATCAATGAATAAATGATTGTAAACATATGACAAGTGTTCTGCTGGAAATCACTGTGTATCTACAGACCAGGGTACAAGAGCCATGAAATTAAAAGAGATGAGAACTGATAAAATATGGAACAGAGCCAGGCAAGGCAAGGGGGGAATAAAAGGGGGAATGTAGGGAAAACACACTTTTCATTCATCTTGGCACACACCATGCAGTATGCAGTGGTATACGAATGTGAGAGGATACACCTTTTTTAGTGAATGTGCACACACACACATGCCCGTACACACACACACACACACACACACACACACACTGCACAAATTGGTTTGCATTTATATTCATCTATCCATCTCTGTCTTTTGTCAGTGTGGTTTCATTTCCCTGCGTGTGAGTTATGCATGCAGATAGCAGAAATCCCACTAATAGGATATTTCTTTACTGTCTGCATGCAAAACAAAATGTCAAAATGCAGATAAAAAACTCAACTCTTACTTTAGTGGAAACAAATTAGGTTTGTGGCAATATTGCAGAGGACTGAAGTTCTATGATGGCACTCGGCAGCAGCCCCAGACAGGAAAACACCTTTGAATTAGAGAAGTGTTTCCCTCTCTGATTCCCCTGAGTTGAGTTTTCATGCCTGTGGTGTTTCACACTTCAAAACACATCAAAATGCTCCTTCACATTAAAGGTGCAGTCCATGATCATAATCCACATTTTTTGGTCAAATTCAACAAATTGCTCCTTGTAGTCCTTAAGCCGTCTGTTCTGTGTTTGCGCTAAAACAACTCTGTGTTTGTATCTGTAGATAGGCTCTCTGTAGGTGGTCAAGCACAGTGGCTCGGACCAAGCCATAACAGTTTCTCAGCCAATCAAAACAGTGCTTCAGAAGCATGGAAAGGAGGGGTGTTATTTGATTGGCTGCTGAGTTTAAATATTAACAGCCTTTTGTGAAACAAAAACTTGTGGACTGCAGCTAAGGTTTCCTAAATATTAGTTCAGAAATATTAGTTTAAGGATTTTGAATATGTTTAAGTTTGGATCAATTGTCAATAGCTAATTGTTTGCTTATGTTAACTAATGTAAACCTAATTCAATTATAATATTGGTCAATTAATTAGTTAACATCAGCATATAAGCTTCCACATTAACAAACCTTAAGAAAGTATTAAGCCTTATTCAACCTGAATTAATTAAAATGCAACCATTAATAATGAAATGCTGATGTAATGTACTTTTACCTGTCTTGGAAGTAGAAGCCAAGAGCTGAAAATTTTTATAGGTTTATGTCTGTCAACAAAAAAAGAATTCAGATCATTTTGTAATATGTCTTAAGAAGCTTTCCATATTACCCTGAATATCAACTACCTGATTCTTCGGTGAGTTTTTGTGAGTGTGGCACTTAATTTGAATGAGCCCTTTGTATGCCAACTCACATAGTCTCTCTTTTCTTTATTCAGATGCAAGGGCCCAGTGCCATTGTTTCTGCTGGCTGCCCGGAGGAGTTCCTCCGTGGCTATGCTAGGACACAGAGAGTAGCCCAAGAAACCGAGAAAGATGGTGTGTGTGAGAGAGAGAGAGAGCGAGAGCGATCGAGAATGTGTGTGTGTGTGTGTGTGTGTGTGTGTGTGTGTGTGTGTGTGTGTGTGTGTGGACTGAGTGATGGCTGCAGAGGTAGAGTGTTAGCGGTGATGAGTGTGGGTGTTTATTGGGGGACTCGGGGCTGAATGCATTGTTTTGGATGGGGGACTGTACTGCTCAGGCGCCCCACTGGAATCCTCCCTCCCAATATGCGGGAGGTGTAGAGTAGAGTAGAGGGGGATTGTTGCCTGCGGGGTTGGGAGTAGAAGAATGACCCGCAATGTTTCTGCTCCCCTGCTTCTTTAAGAGCCTGGTCTGGAGTGGTCAGATAACAGGGTCACCAGACGACGGACTAGGGCAAAACAGATGTCCCTCAGTGGAGGCCCACAAAAAGATCACCCAAAATGAACGCAGTGCCTTTCCCCAGCAGTCATGATTATATATCTAATAGTTAATGCCCTCATTATCTTGCCATAGCGTTTAACAGAAAGCCTGAGGTTGAGGAAAACGATAGTTTCCTTTCGCCTGGGAACATTACTCCTCCCAGTGTCTCTCCTCACTCTCCTGTCTGCTTTCCATTCTGGTGGCATGACAAAGCAAGGACAGCATCTTCCATTTTTCTATTTGGAACGACACCTTTGGCATGCGGTGATAAGGGTGAGGGAGAAACATCATGCACTTCTGCACGCTCCACAAAGCAGAAGGAACCAAATACTTGGGGCGTGATAGCCAGCCACCGGCCGTACTCATCAAACGTACAGCCCTGGCTCTCAGCCGCTGAGGATAAGGCAGCAGACATGATGGGTAGAGAGAGAAAGAGAGAGAGAGAGAGAGGAGATGTGTTTGTCAGCGAGCTCAAGGTATCGTGTAGGAGAGCATAGACAGTAAACCACTCTTTCTACCCTGTCTTAACTCATATCATGGAAGGAGACATGGCATGAGAATCATTGCTGTGCCAAGAGCTTTGACATCCAGCACTTGAAGCAAAAATACAGTTCTCAGAATTCAACAGAATATTGGAGATGAGCAGGATTACAGAGCTTGTGCAATCATTTTTCATTTATTTTCAGAAAACTCCTTCTTTGGGTTGTGAAATAATCACATTTACATTTCTTCTATGATCTCTATGGGACCCTGACGCATATTTTTTTTCTCACCATATCTGACATTGCATCATTGGGCTGAAGTCGCGGAACCGCTCACCTTAAGTTGATAGTGCTTTGGAGGAGGCACACAGCTCATTCTTTATTTATGATTTCATTTCCTCAAGCTCAACTTGCACAGGGTTTTTTTTGCGGCTCATGCGCGGCTGGTGGATCCCAGGCTCTATGGTTAGCCTTCAGGAGATGATGTAGGTAAAAGGATCTACATACACAACATTCATCATCCGCAGGAGAAGACGCGTCCTGCTAGCACGGTCCCCTTCCTTAAGACCTTCAGGGCATCCGCACATCCATACAGATTACCAAATCAGATCGATGCAGGGGAGTGAGGGCTGAGGGGTGGGGGGGCAGAACACCACTGTTACAGACTTACTAGTGAAGGTTACCTGCCTCCCTGAAACCTAGCCCCTCCAAGCAGCGGGGACCTATGATGCCTCTAAGCCTATGATAACAACCAAGGCCACTCTAATCACTGGCCCTGAGCCCAGACAGGAAATGATAAGAAAGTTGGGTTTGGAATCAGGAGATGGAGAATTTAATTAGGTCAGCGCATTTGAGGAAGCGTTGATGTGCATTCTGATTCATCTCCTGCTCTCCTCTCTGGGCTCAGTTGGAGGGTGTCACCTGCATGCAAATGACGCCTTTTTCTTTTCCATGAAAAAAACTACTTGAATGCTTTGAGGTCATTGTCTATTTCAAACTAAATCAGTCTTCTCCCTGGAAGTGGTAACAAAGCTTTGGGAGGGAGATTAAATGGAAGCTTCGCCACAAGTCTTTCTGAGAGGGACGTTGACAGGAATTTATTATATCAGTACACTGATGAGGAAACTTGACAAATATACATCAATACAGACTAGATATAACAAATTATTTAAGAATGATAAATTCTTCTAAATGATTTCATGTGTTTTTCAGAAACAGGGTTACAGTGACTTTCTGACTTGAAGAAATAGGCAAAGAGGAGATAAGCATGTACGTGGTCCCTTTCACTTCTAGTATCACAGCTGGGCATATCCTTTTCACTGGGAACTGGAAACTAATAAGCTGTTTTTAATATAGGTCTCTATCAGTCATTTTCTACTCATTAAGGCATCAAATATTGGCGTACTGACATGTTCAATGGAAGATGCGTGCCCTAGTTCCGTTTCTTTTTAAGCATGCAGTTTTCCAGGTTCGACAGGAATATTCCTGCCTTGTTTCACTGCAAATCACTTTCAGATACCCATTTATGTTCATTGGAGAGAGCATGATGCATTTATTGATCAGTGTTGGTGTTACTTCCTCACTGCAAAGCCCTTTCCCCCTTACGCCCCCATAGTGATTATTATCTTCAACATGTTGATTTGTTTATTTATATTGACAGTATGACGTCATGAATCAATCAGTTCCATGCTATATTAGTGTGTAGCAATGTCATTTCATTGGACAGGTATGTACTGTTGTGCCCCAGTGTAAAAATCAAGAATATGCAATGATTGCTATCTGTAATATAGTGTAGTAGCTAGGTTTGCAATAGAAAATACAGAATGGAGAAGGTAGGAGGTAGGTAGAGTAAGGAGGTAATAAAAGTAACAGATTGTGTGTGTGAGTGTGTGAGTGCCTGAGTGTGTGTATGCCTATGGCAGTCTGCATCTCCAGAACAACAGCCACAGTACATCTGCAAAGCTTTGAAATAGCAGCTCACCAACTAGTAGGAAGTTGGTTGGTGCACTAAGGAAGAGGAAATCGAAATGGCCCACATACATGGCAGGCAATACTTTTCGGGGCAGAAGGAGGCCTCCCATGTCACAGAGGCAGTAATTTGTTCTGAAATGGGGGGAAATATCGCTGTGCTGTCACTGCAGTCTCAAGCCTCACTCGGCAGGATGCATTTCGCTGACACATCCCTATCCGCAGGAAGAGGATGAACTCTACACTCCTCCTCCAAGGGAGAAAGACACTTTCTCTCTCTCTCTCTCTCTCTCTTTCTCTCTCATACACATACACACACACACACACACACACACACACATACACCCAGTGAGAGAGAGGTATAGAGACAGACCTGGCTTATGAGAGAGGGGGAGGGAGGTTAAAAGCAGAAGAGAGGACTGTCAGTGTTAGAACAATAGACCTTGGCAGCGTTAGTCCTGATGCCACAGGAATACAGGGACACCATTAAGAACAGCTCTGGCTCTCCTACTTTTTGAATGGTCTCTGCTACCTGGCAGATTGGAGTCTGCTTGCCGGCATTTCCTTGGCACTGATGCTATCCACAAATCGATGAGCTCTTCCTCTAAACCCTGTTGTCAAATTCTTGTCGGTGTCATTTGTTTTGTTAGAATACTGCAAATTCATGCACTGGATCAATAAACAAAAGGGAGACCATGGAAGCAATGATGCACCTGGCATTATCTATCAAATCTGAGGGTTCATCTCAAACGATAGTGGAGATGAATGTTTGGAAGGGACTGATAAATTAGCAAAGCTGATGTTTCATTTGGAATGTTTCTCCCTCAAGAGTTATTCTGCGTAATTGAATTCGTAATTTAGCCCCACAGCTGGAGCGCGGCTGTTAACAGTGATCTAAAAAGAGAACACTCTGGAGCCATGTCTTCCAAACAAACTGCACTCAGATGGAGGAGAATATTTTCCCCTCTTTATCAGAACACCTGTCTGGGACTGGTTCACGCTGTCCATGTGGTGTTGTTTCTTTAGGAAATTCATATTGTCTCTGAAACCATCATGAACTGATGACTCTCATCAAGCTATCCTCTCTAATGACTTGTCCTCTCATTAACAAGACATATGACTGAGAAGCAGGCACTGAGAGGCCAGAGCTCCATTATTTATGTAACCTCTTCTTGTGGTTCAGAAGTGACAATAGATGAGATACAAAATGACCTACAGATGTGTTATATACTGCACCTCTATCAATTACTGTAATACTCAGTGCAAATTTGGAGAATCCATCTTTGTCCTGTTAACAACTGGTAAAGAATCCCAGATTTTATAAAGGAAATGGTACTAATGAACCAATTGCAGCGAACATCCAATGGACATCTAACGATACACACAAAATGGTGGCATCTAGTTTGTTTCATGATGTTTGGCCTTTGCAGCTGCAGCCATGTTGTGGGTGACACCTGTAGTATGTGTAACCTTTCAGTCCGCTCTGTAACTCATTTCACATTAAATGTCAAATGAGACGGATATGAGTCAATTAACCTAAAGGGCACCCCCCCCCCCCTCGCTTCCAGTTCTCCTTCGTCAATTCAAAAACTTCAATGAAATATCCTCGCCTGCTTTTCTCCCAGTGGAAAAAAAAACATTTTAGAATCTTTGAATAAAATATCCCTTTGCTTAGGCTTGCCTGCTGTTATTGCGCCATTAATTTCTTCACTGCAGTCAAGGAGACAACGCTGGGCTGGGTTGTGAGAGAGGCTTACTAATGCAGTCTGTAAATGAAATGCCCTCCGTGTTCATTCTAATAAATAAATTAAAAGAACAGTTCTCTCTTGTCAGAGCTGGTTGTTTTTTATCCAGTCCATCCACAACAGCAAAATCCATTTGCCTTTTCTGTTTGAAAAATCTACCCTTCAGATTTAACCCACCCCCAACACACACATGAGAGAAACTGAACAGCCGGACTGGACACCAGGGTCATTTATATAAGGCTGTGCCTTCAGATATTCCTGGAATGAGATTTATCTTAAAACAGACATATGAAATTCTAATCTAATGTGAATTGTTATCTTGAGATAATAGAATCAGTTACACATGTAGCAGCACTCATCTTGTTAATTGAAACTGTGTTAATGAATCCCAATTGGACATCCAATTTCACTTTCGCACTGAATACAACACACATAGAAAATGTCTCTCTAATGCTGCACAGTTCTACATCAGTCTATTTATAGAAATACTAAACTCATCTTCATTATGATATAGAGTCGTTATGGAAACAACAGACCCTCCAACTGTATACCACAGAAGCTGAGAAATAGCCATATATGTCTTTAGAATATCGACTAGATAGTAACATACTCCAAAACAAGAAAAACATTTAATAACCCGTCTACGTTGTGTAATATTTTAGGGAAACAGGTAATGAAATGAATATTGGAAAAGTATTGGAATTTGCCTGTCTTAGCTGACTTTCCAAACCAGATACCACAAAACTGATGTGTGTTGACCTGATTTGGTCGTTTAGTAGGTTTTGCATCTGTGAAAGCCATGATAAGATGAATGTTACATGACTGGAACCATCAAAGAAGGCAGGAGCCATAGAAGTCAAGATGGAAGATAGCTCCGTCTTCCTCATTCAGAAGATCTCGTATTGAAGTGTAGGAATGTTACACTCCTTGGAAGAAATTGAGTGTCTTGCATCACAGACATCATTTTAGTGCAAGAAGCATCCCTCCTAATCTGTGAAATTGGATAGAAATAAGTTTCTTACCAAATGGGATTAAATTGTAGGGGTAGCCACATGTATGAAAGGAGTGATATGCATGTTCCCTCTTTTAACACATGCACATGCAGATGCACCTTCCACCCCTCCTCTAGCTTTCTGTAATAGGCACTTTAGGCAAAGTGTTTAGCAGACTGCCTGCTAAATATGCTACTCCAAGGGACCAACAGGGATGTGAATACAATTTGCTGTTAGAGTTTTCATACTCATTTCATAATACATTTAACCAAACTAACCTTAGCAAATAAGAAACCACCTTGAAATAGGAGGAAATATACATATCCATTACCATAGCTAGAAAGGACTGCAATTGAGAAAAAAAGTCTATTCAATGTCTGTATATATTATGTTGATGATGGGCATAAACATCTGCATCATATCTGAGGCTCAGTGCATTACCCTTTTAAAATCATGCATAATCAGCCGGGGTTTTAAGCTTTAAACAGTTCCTCTTCTATGAGTGTCAAGACAAGCTGGGAATGTAGGAAGCAGTAAGGCCTAAATACGTGGCTCATTCCTGCGAGAGGCCAAATGGCCTTGCACAGTGCACACACAAACACACACACACACAGAGAGAGAGATGAAAGTGTGTTTTGAGCTTTATGCACAGTGCTCTCTCTCCAGCCACAGATTAACATTGCCATTTAACCCAGGCCAGCCAGTGCTTGGCCATATCTGCAGTGGGGTGCCTTTGAGTTCCCCAGAGCCCGTGAGATGACACAGAGATATGCGCTCAACCTCCCACTGCTATGCACCACGGATCACAACACAGATGCCGATCTCCTGTGCACCGGCAACGGGATGGATGTCTTTTCTCTTGCTGCAGTTTCGCAAATCATTTTGGAGGGTTGGTTCAGGGAACACAGAGAGCCGGTGGGGGTGAGGGGTCATTTCTCCAGGAACCCGACTCCCCCTGTTTGTGGAGAAATGTTTATCAGAGGGGCACGGCAGGAGGGGCAGCATGGTTTAGCATATTTATGATTCATTAGGTTTGGCACCGGGAGGTGGTGGTGGAGCCGGAGTCTGCCCGGGTGTGAATCACCAGAGAGGAGGGTATGGATCACAAGCAAGCCAGGCATTACTCAACGCCTGTTAACCGACACGCTCGGTATTATGGGTCTTGGTAATTAACTGCTCTCACCAGAGGGTAAAACTATTGTACAGTGTGCAAGGGAAGGTGAGGGTTATATGTGTTAGCATGGATTTGGGCCTGGGTTTGCCTGTGTGTAGGAAGGTGGGAGGTGGATGTAAGTATGTTTTTTGTGTATGTTTAAGTGCCTCCTTTAGTAAGGTGTGTAGCCACTCAATGGAGGGGAAAACAAGCTTCAATAATTGGTAAACCCACCCATGGCATAACTGGTCACATCCAAGCATGAAGAAGCTACACGACACATACTTGTTTTTTTTCAATCTGGAAAAGTAAGGACGAAAAAATAATGCGACCAATACGATGGATACAACTTTGAGCGCCCATTTTAATGAGTTACTTCTCACTCAGAAGAGACTGGGGGACAGTGCCTGATCATTAAGCTTGCAGTTGACTTATCACCTTCTCACCATTCCACACTTTATGAATTTCCCTCTCTTGCTTAAATGAGACGGCTTGCATAAGCACAGCGCAGGAACGAGACATCGACTTGCTTAAAATAATGGAGCCCTCTGCCAGACTTGGTAATAAGTGGCATAATGAAGGAGGAACACAGGAAGAGGGAAAGAGGTTGGCCCATTTTTTTTTGTCTCAAGCCTGAGGGGGCTGGGCACACCCTATGTGAGGCAACCTACTTTTTTTGCCCCAATCGCTCAGGAAAAAAATGAAGGAGGGGTAAAGAATCCTGGGCAATCTGTTCTCCACGGTCCCATTGTCTTCTCTGCAGCGTGGAAGCTTAAGCCAGCTCTCCTCCTCTCTTAATTGTCCCACTCTGTTGTTTGTCCGTTGTTCTCCTGTTGACTGTGAATACATCATTAACAGCTAAAACAAACATGTAGACATGAGGAGTTCCACAGAAACTAATCACTAAACAAAAGGGTGTTTGGCCACTGAGGCAGAGGGGGGTGCAAGGATGCAGAGGAGTGTGGGTGTGTGTGCGCGTGTGGGAGTGTGTGTGTGGAAATTTTATCTTCAGGCTGTGTAAGAAATGATTATTTTATGTCACCACATTGCGTTCGTTAATAATACACTTGCATGGCGCTGAATGGCATTTTGTTTAATATGAATGTTTTATCAACATAATTCATACACGGCCAATATAAAAGTGAAATTATTTTGTTAGCCTTTTTTTCACCCTCTCTCCCGCACTCTCTCTTTTTACTCCCTGGGGAATGAGCCTCCATCATACTTATCGCTTGTGCATCTGCATTGTAAATTAAATTGAACAAGGGCATGGCATTAGGATGCAAATTAAAGACCTTCCAAACCGTTCAAATAATGGAGAGTGGAGAAACCAAGAGGGCGTTGAGGAAAGTATTGAAGTTATGCCTCACTGCGCTTATGAGGCCTCATAA
>NC_055980.1:2835000-2847500 GCF_018492685.1 Alosa sapidissima
TTTGTGGTAAATAAAAGAAAAATGTTAATGTTGTCATATACTATTATTTGCCGTATATGCGGGGTGCCAATTACCTTAAAGTAACTGACTATGACCATACACTTTGGCAGATGCATAGCAATGACCTATATCCAATTATTAGCCTACTTATTGCGTTGTGTATGAAGACTATTTTAAAACGCACAGGCTGTAGTTCTGTAGAACGCAACGTCTGGATCATGTAACCTATGTCTCCCCAAGTGATTTAAAACGAAACAAATGTCAATGACTTATTTCGTCTGCTTTCTTGCAACATTGACATGATTAGGCTATGCATTTGATTTAAATGTTCAGGCTGCCAGTCGAGATGAATGGGGGCGGGACTTAGTCACTCTCTCCAGTTATATATAATACCTCCATGGGTCTGAAGTAGCTAGCTACATTAATCATGGGTGTGGTTTGGGCGTAACGTGCAATAAACCAATCAGAGCGTCATCTCACATTCCCTTTAACAACAGGCACGCTTGTTCCATAGCTGATTGCTATTATGGTGGCATATTTGCCAGGCGCAGCCAGGAGCGTTCACAGCACTATAATCACTGTTCACTATTCAGCTATTGATTTTTCCTCTTGACAAAATGTAGTGCAGAATTGTCACAAAGACATACTTTCCGATGTTTTGGGATCACTCTCACTGAATCACGAGGTTATGAATGCATGGTGATATTTTTGCAATGTACAATGTAATCTAACATAATAATAATAATAATAATAATAATAATAATAATAACTAGATGTACCGCATAGCGGTACAAAATATGACCGCCGCTCAGTCCTGTACATCCGTTCCGCGAAAATAAATCACACTTCAATTTGTCTCCATATTTTACTCCATCCCCCACTCTTGAAACTTTTGTGTATGCTTGTTTGGCATGCCTGAGTGTGTGTGTGCGGTTGCACAGAAAGTAGCCTACTGGTGCTGAAAAGGTGAATAGATTGTAGAATAGCCAAAGAAGATGTAGCATTGTTATAAAACCTTTAAAATCTCTAAACAATCACAAGTAGGGCAGTTCATCACAGTTCATCCATTGCAACTGGATTGATGAAAGGTCACTTACACCTGTAGGCTACATTGTATTTGGGAAAAGCAAAAGGTATCAGCATAATGTTATTTATTTATTTATAAACAAAAACATCTCAGAAAAAGTCAGTTCCATGCCGGTTTCAACAGCTATCAAAAACAAAGGTCATTTTTGGATGGATGGATTTTTTGTGAATGTTTCTTCTTCTACATAAGATTTTAGTCATCTTTAGTTCATGTAATACTTTATTGTCAATGCACAAATTAAGTAACAGTAGCCTGAAACGTTATTGTTAATGCACAAATTAAGTAACAGTAGTCTGAAATGCTGTTTTACATCTAACCAGCTGTTTTACATCTAACCAGCAGTGCTGGTTTACATCTAACCAGCAGTGCAAATAACTGACATGTCCAAATGGGCCTGAAATGCGTCGCTAGACTGTTCATACACATTCTAACGGGCCAAAGTTGAAGAGCTGTTGTCCGTTATTGTTCGTGCAAATATAGGCTGATTCATGTTCCCTTGCATTGTGTAACTGAGGTCCATGGCTAGTCTGGCTTTCGCCAGACCAAGCTCAATCTTTTAAGAAATCAAAAAATAAATAGCGGGCAGATCAGGCTGGGTTCACCCGATATTGTTTAATTTTCCGATTGAGATATCCACGCTCTGGCTATTCTAAATGCAAAAATGCATCAGGAAGTTATGACAAAACTGTAACTAACAAACTAGATACAAATAGAAAGCTGTTAGCTTCCCTAAGCTACAGGTAGGCTTATAAGGTAGGCCTATTTACAACATAAATTGTCAATAGGCCATGCTGGCGACACAAATAAGATCTCCTTTGGAAACCAATGGCTTACGCCTTACAGTATCGAGCGGACTTAAACTGCCATATCGTGTTATAATAAAATTCACGCACCTCCATGAGTCAAGGAAAGCGCGAATGAAGTAGCCACTTCTAAATGGGAACCACTACACAGTAGCTTAAGGTGTGTTGCTAAAGCAGCCAATGAAATGAAGGTGTCATTGTTTGGATACTTCACACACACGTGCTTTTTAATTTCACAGACTACAACTACCAAGCTGGAATCAAAGCACATCGATTCCCCTCTCACACCCTGCACGCACTTAAAACAAAATAAACAGGCGTCTCAGTCTCACGCATGTATAGGCAAAACTGTATCAGACCGGTGTAACGTTGGTAAATCTTTCATTGCACAGAATGATTTTTGTAGCACGTGCAATAAATGACAGTCGAAAGATACAATTACAGTGCTGCTATCAATTTGCTTGGTATAACCGCATTTATAGTTTTCTACAAATGCAATCAATCAAATTGGCCTCCATCACTCAACCAACGCTAACGGTAACATTACCTAGGTCCTTATTGATATTATAAGATTAACGTACCTGCAGTAAAAACCAAGCATGTCCGATAAACATCCTCAGATTTATTTCGGTTTCAAGAAAAATGGGAATTACATTTCATGTGAACATCATCCTATCCTTATTAGACGTTCTCTGCGGTAAACTACAGTCCTTGTAGGAAGCGTCCATTGTTTTTCCAACCCACTTTTAACTTCAAAATTACGTCTCACTGCAACGATGCACCATCTAGTGGACAAACAATACTGGAAATGCAGCCATGATGATGATGATAAATATATTTATTTTGGCTTTCTTTTAATCCTACTGAATTTGTAATTATGTATCGGCTGTTCTAATACCGATAGTATGTGGGTGCCTGTGTGTGTGTGCATGTGTATATGTGTGCACCGCCATCTACAGGCCAATGAGTGTACAGTCACTAAATGTACACATAACCTAATTTTTTTTAGACCCCCCCATAGATGAAATTCTACAAAACTTGGCATACCCCCAGAGAATGCCAGGTCAATCATACACATACAATTTGGTGCAGTTCTGAACATCTTAACTGAAGATAGGGGCGATTAAAGCAGAATAATATTGCATTTTCATTTTTTACCGGGGGGGTGCAAATCACAAATGAGTGATTATGGGCCAGATTGATGTGTGTCCTTGAGACCAACATACCATAAAAGATTCTTCATCCTCAGTGCCACGGTTCAGGTAGTTCTTTTTTTGCGGTTCGGGGGGCCCAGCACGGGGGGGGTGGGGGTGGGTGGGAGTGGCCCCCGGGGACGAAATCGAAATTTTTCCGTAAAAGTCTAGTGGGGCTACATACCCACCAAATTTCATGTGCCCTGGTGGTTCGGTGTCCCGGGTATTGTTGACCAAAAATTCAGGAAAAAAAAAAAAAAAAAAAACTTTGACAATCCCTATATGACCGCTTCGCTAGCAGCGGTCATAATAAGCTTTATTTGTATAGCACCTTTCATACACAGAATGCAGCTCAAAGTGCTTTACATTTGAAGCATGTAACACAATAATAGTCAGTCATTATCAATCACTCCAATAGCAGCAGATGTAGAATAATCTGAAAAAGTAGTCTACAGGATAAGATGAGTTAACTAAAAGCTTTCCTGTACAGGTATGTTTTCAGATCTTTTTAAAAAATATTTACTGAACTCGCCTGCTTGATGTACAGAGGCAGGGTGTTCCATAGTTTGGGGGCATAATGGATAAAAGCAGTTTCTCCACTTTGTTTGTGGAGCACTTTGGGTACGATTAAAAGATTAGAATTGGATGATCTAAGTTTCCTTTGTGGTTGATAAGATATTAAAAGCTCAGAGATATATGAAGGTGCTATGCCATTCAGAGCTTTGTAAGTAATTAACATAACCTTAAAATCAATTATATAGGAAATAGGGAGCCAGGGGTGATGTGTTCTCTCTTCTTGGTCTTAGTTAAAAGTCTAGCCGCAGAGTTCTGTATGAGTGCCAATTTCTTTAGATGTTTTTTGGGAAGACCAGTGAAAAGTGCATTGCAGTAGTCAAACCTGCTAGTGATAAAGGCGTGAATTAGTTTTTCTGCATCTTGTTGAGTTAAAAAGGGCCGCACTTTGGCAATGTTTCTCAGGTGAAAATAGGCTGCCCGAGTAACTTTACTGATATGGGGCTTAAAACTTAACTCTGCATCTAAGATGACACAGAGGCTTGTTACTTTTGGTTTGACCTGGTGCGCCAAGTTCCCCAGAATACTAAGAACAATATCTCGCTTTAGTTTTGGTCCAACCAAAAGTACCTCTGTTTTGTCATCATTTAGTTTCAAAAAATGTTTGCTCATCCACTGATTAATGGAGGTTAGGCATGCAGTGAGGGAGCAAAGGCCATCTGGGTTAGTTGGCTCCACAGAAATATACAATTGGGTATCATCTGCGTAGCTGTGGAAGTTTAAATTATGCTGATTTATGACGTTTCCCAACGGAAGCATATATAGGGAAAATAGCAGGGGACCAAGGCAGCTCCACTGGGCCACACCAAAAGGCAAGTCATGTTTTTCAGATACATGATCTCCTAGACTGATATAAAAATCTCTGCCAGTAATGTAGGTTTGAAACCAGTTTAGAGCATTATCAGAGAGACCCACCCACTTCGCAAGGCGGTGAATTAGGATGCTATGATCAATAGTGTCAAATGCCGCACTCAAATCCAGAAGAATAAGGATTGAGACTTTGTTTGAGTCAGTAGCCAGTCTGAGATCATTGACTATTTTTACTAGAGCCGTTTCTGTGCTGTGATTTGATCTAAAACCTGATTGGAATTTTTCAAGGATACTGTTTTCGTAGAGGAAGGTATTTAACTGATTACAAACGACTTTTTCAAGTACTTTGCTCAGGAACGGTAGATTTGATATAGGCCTGTAGTTGCTCAAATTGGTATGGTCAAGATTTACCTTTTTAAGTAAAGGTTTCACAACAGCGGTTTTAAAAGCAGTTGGAAATATACTTGTTTCTAATGAGGTATTTATTACCTTGAGAATAAAGGGAGCTAAGCTATCATATACTTTTTTGAGGAATCTAGTAGGGATTGGATCCAAAACACATGTTGAGGAGCCGGTTTGAGTTATAATTTTACTAAGCTCAGATTGAGTAATAGTGCTAAAGAACCTTAATTTTGAGGGGCTGTTTTTGGGTGAACTATCAAACATATTACTTGTGTTACCAATAGCCTACCTTATAGAAATGACTTTGTTTTTGAAGAAGTCAAAACTGTCCAACACATTAAAGAACTTACTGGCTTTAGCATCAGTTGTCTTATTGACATGAATATTAAAGTCGCCATTTTCAATTATCCGATCATAGCTAGTGATGATGAGCGACATAAGTTCAGAAAACTGGTCGAGAAAGCCAGTCCATAGTTTAGGAGGGCGGTATAAGGTTAATAGAAGTACAGCTGGGTCTGCCTTCAGAGTGAGGGCAATATACTCAAAGGAAGCGAATTCGTCAAAGTTGACTCTAGTGCAGCTATATTTGTTTGAGAGAATGGAGGCAATTCCACCACCTCGTTTGCCTTGTCTAATTGAGTGGAAGAAATTATAATTTGGGGGACAAGTTTCAACAAGAACAGCTTCACTGTCTGAAGTCAGCCAGGTTTCAACAAGAAACAGAAAATCCAACTTTTTTCACTAATAAAATCATTGATTGCAAAGGTTTTGGTAGTAAGTGCACCTATATTTAGTAAACCCATGTTAGCTGAAAATGCCTCTGGCTTTTGAGGAATATGCTGAGGTATGGAAAGAATATTTGTTAGGTTTCTAGTTTTAAATTTGTCTTTTCTTTTTAATATACGTTGGGTAGAAATCAACGTTGGAATAGAACTATAAGCATAAGTCATGCTATTGCATGAAGCAGCTTGATCTATGGTAGTAGTATTGTATGTTACCCTGCAGAAAACATTCTCAGACCCATCCACATGTATAATGCCATTCGAATCAATACCTGGGGGGCGTGAATCTGTAATATTTTCTACAGAATGTCAATGCCTCAGTGTGGACGCTAGGTTGTCAGAGAGTAGCCTGGCTCCATGTTGGTTTGGGTGGAGACCATCACGCTTCAGCATACTGGGCCTCTCCCAGAACAAGCCCCAGTTGTTGACATAGGGGATGCTTATGGAAGCGCAGTAGCGTTTGAGCCAGGTGTGGAGATCGAACAGTCTGGACCATCTCTCAGCACCTTTTCTGTAGGTAGGGAGATGCCCAGAGATGACAAAGCGTTTTTCTGTGCCCATCAGATGAGAGTTTTGTTTTGTAGTTTTTTTGCAGTGCTACTGACTGCTTATCTCTGATGTCGTTTGTGCCCACGTGTACGATGATGTTGTTGACCTTGGTGTGGCAGGCCAGGATTCTTGGGCGTTTCTGCTGGATGTCAAGGACCTTGGCACCAGGGAAGCAGTAGACCTTGGAGGGACCGCTACATGATTGGGGAATGCAGAGGTCTCTAACCATGTAACTGCCGATGACCAGGGTGGAGGTTGATGAGGTCCGGGGAGGCGCCGACTTTGAGGAGGGACCAGGATGGTTGTCTCGGGGCAGGAGGGGCTACTCATCCTCGGTCAGAGTGGCGTAGCGATTTTCCAGTTGTATAGGTTGGGCTGGGCCTGAGTGCCGTAGGCTACTCTCACGTGCTGCCGCTGGGGCATTTGGGTTAAATGGCATCGGCATGCAATTCAACATCACGTCTCCTTAAGTCCTCTAATATTTCCTAATTTATGTCATCAACACATCCATGATTCGTGAAAATGTTTACGCTAGATTTATGCCTATTTTTCACATCTTAATGACACCACACTGATTTCCCTCGAGTGGTAATATTTTTCTTTGAAATGATGTATGGTTTACAGAAATGGGAACTACGATGTATAGATGAGAGGAGCGAAGTGCGTTGCGCAGCACAGGCGGCCAAGCAAGGGCTCCGAGAAACAGTTTCCAAGTTGACCTAACTTTCAACTCTGCACAGTATCCCATTAACTGCATGACAGTAGGCTATTTACAATATTTTCTGTTAAGTAGAGTTTATTACGGAGCCCAGGAGGTGTCATATATTTTTGTGTATCGAGAGAATGTGTGCTCATTTCACTAAATCGTGCACATGTTTTACTAAATTGTGCTCTCAATTTAGTAAATCATGCGCATGATTTAGTAAAACGTGCACACGATTTAGTAAATTGTGCGCACGTTTTACTAACTAGTGCGCTCATTTTACTAAATTGTGTTCTCAATTTAGTAAAATGTTTGCACGATTTAGTAAATTGTGCGCACGTTTTATTATATTGTGCGCACGTTTTACTAAATTGTGCGCTCAATTTACAACAATTAAAATGAGAGCACAATTTAGTAAAATGAGCGCACTTTTTTCTAATTTACAGGCATGTACCTGTGAAGGGAAAATTCCAATATGCGCTGACTGCAAAATAGGAAAGACAAAAGCGCGAGTATACAAAGTCAATTGCGCTGGGACGCAAGATAGAGCCCATAGCCTTTTGTTTTCAAAGCAAATGCTCACCTCAGTGCATGATGTGGTGCTGTAGCCTCGTTAGTGCTGTAACCTTGTGATCTGTGTATTTTGCTACTAGTTAGGATGCTCGGAGGCCGAGTGATGTTCTGAGGCCAGATTTAATCTCAGCGACCGTGTATGGTTAATCAAAGTGCACCACTGCTCTGCACTTTCTCTATCGCTCTCTCTCTCTCACTCTCTCTCTCTCTCTCACACACACACACACACATGCACACACACACACACACACACACACACCCCACACAGATTCCTCACCCACTCCACTCTAACCCCCTACGTGGCATAATTAGGCAGGGTCCATGGAGGCTCTTGAGGAGAGGATGAGGTGTTTCCATAAAAAGCAGCTCTGGCGTCACTCTGCAGGTTGTGAGGGAAGCTGCGATGTTTCAGAGTTGATCATCAGGAGCGGCTGCCCTCCACACGACAACTCAAGGGAGAGAAGAAACTTTCGATTCTCTTTCGAAAGCTACAGTAGGTGCCAGGAACTTAGAAGTGGAATGTTTGTGCTTGTATGATACACCTTTGTGTGCGTTTGAATGTGTCCCAGTGTGAAAGGACTATTTGAGGGTGACCACTTTTGTGTAGTCAGCATGAAAAACATGTATAATATGGAGCCAAACCCCTTGTGGAGGCTTTGAACTAACCATATATAACCTGTTACTGTAACCAGCAGGAATACATTCAAAAAACACACACACACACACACACACACTCACAAATGCACACACACTCCAATTGCTCTCACAGGTGCACTACTCCTCACATCAAAGACAGACTTGCAAAAACACTCAGAAATGTGCTGTCATATCTTTGCCAATTGAACTCTTAAAAAAAGAGACAGATCTTTCTCGCATACTCCTCTCTCTCTCTCCCTCTCTCTCTCTCAGTGTGTGTGTGTGTGTGTGTATGTGTGTGTGTGTGTGTGTGTGTGTGTGTGTGTGTGTGTGTGTGTGTGTGTGTGTGTGTGCGTGCACGAATGGGGTTGTTGTATAATTAATTTCCAGAACATTCTGCTTTTAATATTCATGCTGACAGTATTAGCATTTTGGCAGGCCTGCTCAGTGAAGGGCATCTTTGTTCAAGACAATCCTACTTATTTGGCCAGGCCAGCACTGAGAGTTCCGCTGTAGGTTGTGTGTGTGTGTGTGTGTGTATGTGTGTGTGTGTGTGTGTGTGTGTGTGTGTGTGTGTGTGTGTGGTGTGTGTGTGTGTATGTGTGTATTCGTGTACGCAAATGCTGCACAAAAAACACATGCTTAGTTTTTCATTTCAATCAGTTTTTGAGTGCAAGGCATCATTTTAAAAGCATGTTGTGTATCTAGTGTTGTGTGTTCTGAATGGTCCATTATTCTCCCCTGGCCATAGTTCTCAGAGCAAGATACGCACTGCCAGAAATGTTACAGAGCACTGATGTACCACTGCACTGCCTTTTCTACACACCAGTCACTTTCTGACCATGAAGAAGTCTTGGAATGGTCACTATTATTTCAACTGAATGCAGGCAGGCAATACTAATATGCCTGTAAGTGACCACATCTATGCCCATAACAATGGTCAGTGGAGCAAAATTCATCCAATTGATGCAATTCACATTCAGGCTTTAAAAGCCTTAAGAGTTCTAGTAGATGTACTGACATTTCAATAAGGAATATTTGACCTTGCTCTTAAGAAAGTGTCTTTAAATGAGTCTTTCTCAGGTGCAAGAGGAAATGGTGATGTAGGAAGACCAAGACTATGCATCTCAGGCAAGATTTATTGTTTTTTCCTCCCTCACTCCAGAAACGTTGGTACAGCAGGAGGATGGGGCGTCTCGATTTGTCCTTGACCTTCCTGTGAACCAAATTCATCAGGAGTCTGTTGCCGCGGAGATTAGAATCTGGTAACAATAGTCCATGGCAGGAACTCTGCACAAAGAAATAAAGAAGCTGTAGTGTCCTAAAACATATACACACTCACACACACGCACACACTTTCTTTCTCTCCACATGCAAATATACACACGCACAAACAAACAAACAAACACACAGACATAAACTTGCATACAAAGACAAATGCACACACACACACACACACACACACACACACACACACACACACACACACACACACACACACACACACACACACAGAAAAAACACACACACAATAACCAGACAGCTTCTCTTCCGCAGTAAGCCCCTCGCTGCGTTTTATCCCTGCCATGCGTATAAGAGAGATTTTACGCTCCGAGCCACGAAGCACTTCCACGCTCTGTTTCACTCCTAGCAACACACAACAATAAAAATAAAATTATGACCACAAACGCTGGTAGAGTCTGTCACTGTCTCCATCATCGTGCACTCTTCTTTTGGAATCACACAGTTTTCTTCAGACTCTCTCTCTCTCTCTTTCTCCTTCTCTCTAGTTTTCATTTTCTCTCTCCCCCTCTATCTCTCTATCTCTCCGTCTGTCTCCCTGTCTGAGGGCTGCACAAGAGATGTGAGTGTGATGTGTGAGTGGGATGTGTGTGGCTGGCTTGGGAGGCGTACAGGGCGCAGGGCTGTCGTAGGTGTGGGGCTGCTGTCTGCCTCCCAGACGGCAGGTGCAGGCGCGTGTGAGCAGGTGCTGGGAGGGAAGCGCAAACACCTGGCCTCTCTGTTCCGCCAGGCTCGGCAGCCACTCAAGATGATTAGCTTTGTTTCTGTAGCAGGGTGTAGACAGTAACAAGATCTACAACTTAATTAGGGGGTAATTCCATGATGGCTGGGATGCTCTCTCTTCCCCTCTCTCTCTCTCGCTCTCCCCCATGTCGGAGTCATCGCACCACTTAATGTTGGTAATCAACAACCAGTTGCTTTTCAAAAACCGACTGGCAGGCCTGAGAGGATGACAGGCTTAGAGGGTCTGCCAAGGGAAGGGAGAGCAGTTTTGTCCACTCTACAGACACCATTAAAATCAAGATGGCACCATTTTAGGACACTGTCCTAGAAAGAAATAGGAAGACAGATAGATTGATAGATAAACCAGTAAATACCTGCACAGATAAATAGATACCTGGACAGATAGATACATAGATTGATAGCACCTTGTGCACCTCTATCTACTCCACTGACCTGACAAGAAGCAATAAGCTCTCTGCCCAGTGCTTGGCATGGATTCAGAGTGCTCGCTCGCCCATCCTGTCCAGCAATAACCCCCCTTCCACCTCTGCTGTGAAATTGAATGTGCAGGCAGTTTGTCCATGTGTTCTACCTGGGAAGGGCCGAGTAATTACCCAACCCCTGCTTGTAGTGCTGCCATGCCTCGCCTCACCTCGCCTGGTCCGGCCAGGTGCGCAGTAGCCTCTTCTCAAGGACAAACCTAAGGAATGAGCTCTAATGCCGTGTTGGTATTGTCAGGCCGTCTGAGTCCCTGGACTGGGTTGATGGACTTCATATGGTGCTGGAGTAGTGAGTACATGAAGGAGTTATCAGGCCTGGGGCCCTAAAGCTCCTCTGAAATGTGTCAAGAAATGTGAAATGCCTCAAAGCAGAAAGGGCTGCCTAATATACCACACATGCGAATAAACACACACACACACTCTGGAAATGCCGCAATAACATCTGGGTTGTTATGCGGTAAAACTCACATATAGACACATACATACATACACATGAACTCAAATCCACAGAGTTGCACTTGCAAAAGTGAAAGTGGATAAATGATTGTGCCAGGGAAAAAGCTGTGCAAAAAAAAGAATCAAACTTTTTTGTTTTTCTCTCTAGTCAGATCGTCCATGTAGGATCTAACCATTTTCAGGTGCATTTTGCATCAGCTCGACTTCATCATTCATAAAGCACTGCTGGGTTTGAGGTGATGTTAATCCAGAGAAACGCCACCCAGCTTGAGTGCAAATGTGGTGGCACTGTCACTTTGGATTTCTCACTTCCCCCTCAGATGCTGTTTCGCATTCGCTGCATCCCAAATGAGATGGGAGACATACATCCAGGCCCCCATACGTCTTGGTGCAGCACAAGCAGGCAGCCCGACGTGAAACACACACACACACACACACGAAGAAGACCTCCCACCATTCTCACCGAAACAGATTCTTGGCATATGCTTTAAATACATTAAGTAGTGACCTACATGGCCAGGTGCCAGCAATCCCAAATTCCCAAACTGCTGCCTTCAGCTAAATACGGGGGCCTATTCAAACACAGGCCTATTCAAAGAGCCTCATTTGATGTTGGAGGGTGAGAGAGAATGAGCCAGAGAGAGGAGAAAGGAGAAGAAAGAGGGAGAGAGAGAGGGAGAGAGAGGGAGAGAGAGAAAGCAAACGGCATTCTCAATCAAGGCTCTTGAGCGCTCCACCTCTGTATCAGAGACGCTGTTTCCACGTCTCATCCGTCAATGTGAAAAGCATAGAATAATGATCCAGATGACAATTCATTGCAGCAGTTAGCTCTGCCTCACTTCTTTAGACACACTGCTTTATTTGATATGAAATGCATGCAGCTGTGAGGAGAAGGAGGCAGGACAATAATACAATCTCACTGACACTGACTTATGAAATGCTTTGCTGCCCTGACACTCGTGAGAAATGACTAATGTTTATAAAAGGGGAATTGTTCTGCAGGCACCGTACTCATATCAGGACAGTGCATAGGAATAGCATGGCAGCCTAACACAAGGATAAACTCCATGGTACACTTAGACCGGCCCAGAGAAAGAGCACCATTGACAGCAGATACAAATCTCGTTTGTGTGACTCTGAATGCACATCATTTCTTCGGACACATTGTCAACTGCCTCCCAAACGGCATGTTATTATGAAAATGGCCCACATCCCCTCACTAAACAGTTAAGCAGAAAATGGCTTTGGAATTAAACAATGATTGCCTATTAAATGCAACTTCTCGGGCAGGACCATTGTGCGGTGTTGTGCCATTGATCTAATGCAGGATAGGGTTGCAGTAAAACTGTTATGGTGGAACAGATACAGCAAAACAATACAATACTTCCTCAGTGAGGCCAGGAAGGGG
>NC_055980.1:2852500-2915000 GCF_018492685.1 Alosa sapidissima
GAGGCCATTCGTTTTTACATAGTACGAGAGGTGGAACACCACACAGTGGCTGTTAGGCTGATGTCAGCCCTCCACTCTAGTACAAATCCCCTGCAGTAATGAGAGGGGCAAAGTCACAGCATGAGTGAGAGACATGAAATGGCAGAGGTAGAACTCTCATAGAAATGGGCTAAGGGTCAACAAGCACCATTCAAAGAGTGAGAAAGCATACATGTGCATTCTTCAGTGTGAGTTTGAGATTTGTTCCTCTGTGTCTTTTAAATGAAATGAGACACATTCCTCTTGCACACAGCACAGAGCCTCAGTGCTTCTATGTATTGTGGCTGCTCTCTACTGGTACACCAAAGCACTGCACTTGAGCTCGCATGCCCCTCAGCGCTATGGAAAGCATACACTTGAATTCAATTGTAATTAATCCAATCGTCCATTGAGACAAACAAAAGATGATTACATAACTGAGCCTGGTCTTCTCCATATTGACACACAGCCTTCATTTTCCAATAGCTTATTTTTCTTCTGAAAAATGTCTGATCATTTGACCGGCTCTTACACCGAGTGTCTGCATTTTTCCAGTGATGTATGACTCTGATTTAGAAAAGTATAGTGAGGTCTTCAGCTAGCCCCCCTCTGTTTTCTGTGGAAACAGCTGAGGGCATGTGATATACTACTGGGCTCCTTGGGTGGCCATTATTAATTTAACAATGTAGGACAACGCATCATGACTGGAGGTCTGAGAGGTTGAAATATGAACCAGCGTGCATCGACCTTTCAGGCAGCCCGCATGGCCATCACTGGCCATGAAGAACAGCAGAACTGCATTAAGCCTTCCTGGATGACAAGACAAGGGCATAATAAATGGAATTGAATTTCTGAGGGGGTGGGGGGTGGGGGGGGGGTGGCGTGAAGGACATCCATGTCTCAGAGGGAGAGGGGGGTTGAGTGGGCTGGATCTGAGGGAGGAGAGGGGAGGAGAGGCAGGGTGTGTGTGTGTGTGGGGGGGGGTTGCTGGCGAGGAATGGAAGGAGACTGTCAGCAGCAGCAACGCAACCATGGAGATCAAGCACAGGATGCGGTGAGAGAAGAGCATTCCGTCTCCACGACTCCTCTCCATGGCAACTGATCAATACTAGAGGAGTGATGCGATTGTTTCATTTGTGTGTGGCTGTGTGTGTGTGTGTGTTTGTGTGTGTGTGTGAAGGTGGCCTTTTTCATTTTAATGTGTCAGAATTAGGAAGGTGAGTATGCATGAGTTATTGTGTATGCATGGTGAGTAACGACTGCTCATACAAAAAGGTACATTTGTGAAAAACAAAGCCACCATGACTAACAGAATGAATCAAGAACAAATGTATGTGTAATGGCCTCCGACATGCATGAGATATGGTCTCTGTCCAACATGTTTGATTGCTCCGGTTGCACTCAGAGGGTGCAATACCCTCCCTCCAGCCTAACTAAGACTGACACGTCTGAAGCCAGCGTTCACAGAAACTGCGGCACCGGTTGTCAGCGGCTCCAGTCCTGCAGTATTTCAGCGAGCGACGGATTTCCCCATCTGCGTTATCACGCTCTCACCTTGTAACTTTATCTTCATCGAGCTGAGAGCTTCTCCATCTCCGTCACTTCCCCCTGAATTCTAATGGGAGGTTGTATGTGGTGCACTGCCAGAGGTCTTCAATAGGGTGCTTAGTCATTCTGCTAGAACCACACTGGAGATCTGCGGAGACGCACGCCTTAATGCCTCTGTCTAGCTGGGATATAGGTTCCAAAATAGACCATGTCAACAAGACCTGCTCCATCCAATAAATGATCTAATGTGAGAGCAGCTCAAGTTCAAGGAGGTGAGAAATAACACAAAGAAGAATCCCGATTCACCTGAAATCTGGGGGGGGGGGGGGTGGACTGGCAGGGAGATAACAACAGCAAACTCCAGCACATTAAAAAGGCAGACCGGGCGAACCTTCTTTCCATGGAGGTTGGTGGAAAGTATGGGCCTGCCGTTGCAACCCATTCACAACCATCTGCTCTTCACAGCTCTCCTCTTCCCTCTCTCCTCTTCAGCCCTCAAGAGTGAGCACTGTAATGAGTGACTTTCATTTCTGGCTCCCTCCTGCAAAGTTCAGATGAAGGCATGCTTCTGTAAGTTGGAACACGGAGAGGACCACTAAATGGTATGTAACGTGCCTGTTTCTGGAGCCCTGGTGAAATGCCTCCTGTGTGGAGTCCCGGTGCTCTGCTGGGGGAAGCCATTCGTCACTCTCTGGGCGCGTGTGACAGTGGCCCCATCAGCGTGACTGATCTCATTCATCCCGCTCGCATTCGGTGGGTCGCCGGCGGTTTCGGGGGGGGGGGGGGGGGGGAGGAGGTGCCTCGCTTGTGCTATAGTGGGAGCCAGTGAGCCGTGTGGCAAGCGTGGAGATTCATGTTTGTGAGCGGCAGCGCAGACGGACGTGACTTCTCTGTTTGAGGAGCGCCGAGCGGTTCCGACAGCAGGTCATCTATAATGGGATAGAAAAGGAATGGATGGTAGAGCACAGGCGCTGGGCTGTGTGAGGTCAGGTGTAAACAATGCTCTAGCATGACAGCTCAATAGGCACCTTAGACATGATCATACAGAGACAGCTCCTGTATGCACTGAACCAGAAATGTATCCTGGAATCCTGGAATATTTAGAAATCTATCCTGAGCTACAACTACTGTTATACACACATACAAACGCTAACACACACACACACACACACACACACACACACACACACACACAAATGTTTGTCCACTCCCCTCTCATCACCTCTTCAACGTCCACTTTGAGCTGTCAAAGCATAAGTACAACAGCATATTTGTATACTCTTGAAGTATTGAGTTTCTGTGTTTCTTGCCAGAGAAGTGAGAGAGCGAGAACTGGGAGAGGTTGGACAAGCCCAAGCTTTTCTCACACACAGATATCACCAGGCAACAAGGTGTATTAGATTTAGAAAACAAATACAATTTGCAACAGCAAAGATAAATAAGAGAATTGATTAGCATGCTGATTATAATGTGAGTGGGAGCGGGAGAGTGAGAGTGAGAGTGAGAGTGAGAGAGAGAGAGAGAGAGAGAGAGAGAGAGAGAGAGAGAGAGAGAGAGAGAGAGAGTGAGACAGAGAGAGAGAGTATGTATGTGCAGTGTGCTTGTTGTCATTTTCTAACCACATCCATGTCTGCCTCCACTTCACTGTGCTATTTTGTAATTCTGCTTGTAATTTTTACTTCTATTTATTAATAAAGCCTCTGGTCCACCTTTAGCTTTGTGCAGGTTATTTGAAGCCCAGCAGGAGCTTAATCTCTTTAAATGAGCCGAATGAGCTGAAGCTGCTCGCAGAATGTATTGATTTGAGAATCAATATGTTCTTCTACACCAGCCTTGCTGATGTATAGATGAGATGGGCTGTCAGAGTGAGTGTTATTCATCTGTTTTGAGCCCTCCACTTTCAGAATGTACAGTAGTCTTTCAAATAGATTACGACATAAAATATACTGAGACTGAGTAAATAGCAGCACAATAAACCTCCTCTCTCCACCTCAAGGCTTTTGTGAAAGGACTGGTAAGTGAACATCACATTCAGTCACCTCCAAGGTTTGCGTGTTACAGTAATGGACAGAAGCTAATCAGAATGTAGAGTGGGGTAAATCTTTGGGAAGGGTTGTGGTTATTGAGCCACTGCACACTGTTGATCATTATTAAACATTTAATTCCTATAGATATGTTATAAATACCAAAAAAATAGAAAAGGCAACTATTCCGTATCGAGTAGCCTGATAGAATAGTTGGATAGAATAATATTAACATATTTTTGCTTGAAGTGACATACAATGGAATGAAATAAACTTGACAATTCCATCCACCCATCTTTGTGCTGTAATTGCAAAGTGTTATGGTTCCTACGATGACCCTCATGTCTTAATACTACAACTGAGTAGGTCTAGTATGTGCAGTAAAGTAATATACATGTGTTGCTTCCTCTTTTGAAAACAGCAAGACCTTTTTTTGGCTAAACAGTATCTCTTTCTCTCTCCATCAAGGACTAGGCTACGGGAGCCCCATGAATAAATTAGCACTGATTAGTTCAGTCTCTTAATCAGCAAATCATTTCATCCCTGGGCTGTGCTACTCCTTCAGTCACATATCCAAAATGATTACTGCTGGGTCTTTGTGTGCACAGAGAAGCTCTTAACTCACACCCAAAGGCCATTTCATTTACATGCACCAGCTTTTGAGAGGAGGGGTGAGAGGAGGAAGGAGAAAAGAGGAGAAGGAAAAGAAAAGAGAAAGAGAGAAAGAGAGAGAGTGAGTGTGTGTGAGAGAGAGAGGATGAAAAAAAATTGTGGCATAAGAAATGTCAGATGACATTTGGGAATTACAGTGGCGTTGGCTGAGGGATGAAAGCATGTTTAAACAAGGCTTTCACTATTGACAGAGGACCAGTGGATGACAAATAACCTTTCACAGTTGCGTACTGTGCAATCACCCTTGATTTCAGAACAGGCAACATATAAATGTGCAAGATGGTTATGTTTTCCCTTCACAAATGCTCATGTCGGGCTTTTACAATATTTTGTGTCAAGTTATACAATTTCTGTCCATATAGTTGTGTTTAACCGAAATGGTTAATCAGCATAACCATAATCATATTTTCAAAAGAATGTAGAGAATTTAACAATTCTACTTACATCACAATCTGTCTTCCAACCAGAATGTGATTTTCCTTTTTCTTACAGAGAGAACACAGAAAAATACTACTGCTAGCAGCAGCAAATGATCAGGCTGGTGGCATAACTAAAGTTATGAGTGAGCTTTCAGGCATTTCCAGATATTTGTGAATGTATGTTATGTGTGAGAGAGACAGAGCGATGTGATGTTTTATGTTAAATGTCATCACTGTAGTCCCTCTAGTGCTTGAGGGCTTTATAAAAGCCAGGCAGGTACAGGTAGTGTAGCAGAGTATTAGAAACTCTGCTTTTAAGAAAAGGCCATTTGCAAAATATGGTGCTATCAGAGGGAAGCCAACAACCTAGAACATGCTGTTCATTTATCTTTCATTGATATAGTCTGTGAAATATTATACACAACAAATGGACCAAAAATAAATGATTTAATAAATTATATTTAAGAAAGCCAACATTTCTGTTTTTGTCCACATATGGTATACAGTACAAACATGTCCATGTATTTATATTTTTACAGAACCTGTACATACTTGGAAATCATTTAAAGTATATTATTAATACATATAATATATAATATATAAACACTGAAAATAAAGACAGAGTTGAAGGATATGTGGGCTTGTCCCCTGATATATAAATTTGCACTACTGTTTTCTTGGGATCATAATGGGTTCCCATTTGAAATGGATACCAAAAAGCAAATGTCAACACCTTAACCAGTCCTAAAGGTTGGCAGAACATTTTGTATGTTGACACAGATGTTCACCTGCGAGCTATCCTCAGTGCGGTGCTGTGGACATTGCAGATATCAAACCACTGCTGGTCAACTTCCCGGTGTGGCAGTAGGCTATTGTAAGGCAGTGAAGGCTTCCTCCTGCGATCTCTGCTGCCAACCACCTTCCAGTACCTGGTGTCCTTCAGTAGGAAAATGGCATTGTGTGTGTAAGAGAAGTAAGCTACATCCAGGTTAGCAACAGGATGGTCACCAGGCAACACTGCCGGGAACACCTGTGTGATCTTCTTTGGGTACCCCATTGCCAAGCGCTTGGCTTTCACATCAAAGGCATACACCTACAAAAGAAAAATATGTCAGAAGAGGTTCTTTCTATCTTGGTTGTCCTCGCAAAATAGAAATGAATTACAATGCAAAACTGCATAATAATGAAAAAATGAAAATTATGTTCTTTCAGGAAATCATTTCTGTCAATAATATTGCTCACATAAGTACAGTATTGTGAGAATTAATATTTTTGTGAACAAATCTTTTTCTTTTCACCTAAAATGAGGTTGTAGGTTAAGGATGCATGCACTTACTACTGGTACTCTTACTACATGTTCTTTCATCAAAGAATTTCTGTTGACATAAGTATTGTGAGAATTATTAATGCTGTGACCAAATCTCTTTGTTTCACACCTGAAATGAGGTTGTAGAAAAAAGATGCATGCACTTACTAGTGCCCCTCTGAAGAAGTAGACGTGAGAATCTCTTCTGTCATAAAAGGCAGTGTCGATGGGGCTGGGCACCCCAGGGAAGCCTGCGGAGATGGGCCTGGGGTAGCGCTGACCCTCCTCGTCCTCTGTGTATACCTGGTCATTCTCATTCTCATATCTCCAGAACTGAGTACCTGCCCGGCATAACCAATGTGTTGGAGAGCATTTGCACAAGAGCAGCACATCTTTTTAGCTATTCAGTGCCACTACACACTGACAGCACTGCTGCGGAGAATCAAGAGGCTGAAAACCCAGCTGCGCCAAGGTCGCTCTGTGGCAGACAAACAGTGCTCTGGGAAACCTCGGCTTTATTTTCAGCTATTCTTTTCATTCCAATAAGCAGTGCCATTATAACACTGACCATGGTCATTCCTGGGCTCATATTTCATGACCTGGGACCTGGGGGGTTTTGTGGGATAGATTATTAACCTACCTTTGAAGAAATAGATGGCATCGATTCCACGCGTCCACACGTGAACGTGCGCATCCACACCGCTGGCTGGTATGCCATGCCATCCCACCTGTACAGCCACAGGGTCACCGTAACGTGTGCGGTTGTTCCGGTTCTCATACAGCCAGTACCAGCCATCTCGCATGAAGTACGTGTTGAAACGGATCCTCACCTCCCCATAGGGAGTCCTCTCCTTCCTGATCCAATCAAACACTGTGCTAAAGCGACCCTTACAGCTGCCTATAGGATTGAGAGAGTGAGCGAGGCAGTGAGATGGAGGCTTCCAAGAAACACATTGTGTTTTGCAATAGCATGGCATAGCATAGTATATATAGTATGGTATATGGATAGTACTGTATAAAAATGGAAAATAAGTGTGAGTTGTTATTGCTGAGAACAGTAGCACACGCTGTGAATATATGTTCTGGTAGTTGGGTCTTATACAAAGCACAAATTTAGCCCTACTTGAATGTGCTTTAATCTGAGTGACTAGTCTTTATTTATTCAGATGCACTGCAGGCTGCACTGCAGACGCATGGCAGGCTGCTCAGAAGTGATTACATTCATGTTCAAATTAATGGCAGAGAGGTTTGATGGAACATCAAATTATATGTTGATGTATTCAGGCCTGAAAGTGCTGCTGTATTCTTTATTTGGTTTCCTGGGCTATACAGATTATTATCTTTAATGAATTGTAATCTGAAGAGATCTTTTACATAGTGGTTTGGTACAAAGGCTGATTCGCATATGAATGTTATGATCTGGCATAATGTCATGTGATGAGAATTGGTGTAGAAATTAAGATAAGATTCGACTGACGTGTATTGACGTCATCAATGGGGCACATTGAGGCAATAAGGATTTATTTTCCCTTCTCGACTGTGTTTCTGAGGTTTGTGTAACACAAAGCACATTCTCAGCAGATTTACACTGATTATAGATTTGACCTAAAGAGAGAGGGAGGCTTTAAAGACAGGGGCATGCTGTACCGTAAAGATGCTGAATGGCTTTCCTGTCTTGCCAGTCGAGCTCAAAGCTGGACTCCTGGGGAAGGTAGCTGGGCTGCATGATGGACCCAGGCTTATAGATATGTGGCAAACCCAGCACATGACCAATCTCATGCACCGCCACCTGTGGAGGCACACTCAAAATAATCACCGCTTGGCCAAATACAATTTGGTATTAGTACATCAGTATGTACCATCAGCATACAGTATATAATGCATGTGAGCCAGGACTCTCAGCCTTGTGAGTATTCGGTTTGCCTTCTCTACAATCCAACTATAGCTTTCACAGAATGAACTCATTTTAGTTCCAGTGTGCCAAGAGACAAGTCAAGTCAAGCCAGAAGTAAACTATATTCCCTACATAGTTGAATTGCTCTGTAAAAGACTGAATTGTGGCACGTGCGTCATGGACTCACTTTCAGCAGGCTGATCCCGTCCCCAGCGTTAGGGGCGGTGAAATGTTCATCGTCATCAAAGTGTATGTCTCCAAGGAACCACGCATGAGCAAACTCCCGCCCTGCGCCATCAAATCTCTGAGTGCAGCCTAAGTGTCGCCCTGTGGAGAGAATATAAAGGGCTGTATTAAACAGAATTGATTCATTAGAGGGCAGAAGTGGACTACACTGAGTGGATTAAATTACTTATTATCTGGGTAGAATGGTTGAAGACAAAAAAACCTCACAATAAAAATGCAAATTGTGAATTTGAGCCAGGGGATGCAGTTCATACACTGCATTAATAGGATTAATAAAACAAAACAAATTATTTGTGTAAGCCACCCATAATGGAGGGTAACATTGAAATGTGAAAATGTACCAATATGCCAGAAACAATGTGACATATGCCAAACCTGTTCCAAAGCCCAGCCTGATGTCAATGTCCTCCAGAGGAGAGCGTGAATCCTCCACAAACTTGAGAGGAGAGACCTCACTCCACATCCTGAAGGCCAGTCTGAAGATGTACCTCTGATCGTCAATGGACAGCTGGCTACTGTAGCCCTCCCCAATAAGCCTCCACCTCAGCAGCATCTTAGAGAAGGCCATGTAGCCCGTCTCTCCCTCCCTTCTTCTCCTGCTCTTACCCAACAAGGCAGCCAAGTGGCGTTTCTTACGAGAGAGCCTCCGACTATGAGTATGGTCCTGTTTTGTATCCATAGTTCTGTTATCAGGATCCTTGATTTGTTGTTGGTCAGTTTCAGTGCTGTTACTGTGCTTACCGCTGTCCCCATCCGTTGTGGTTGTATTATGCTCAGCAGTGGTGTTGGAGTCTGCCTCTTTATCAGGAACCCCGCAGCGTGGCTTATTCATGGCGGCTTTGGTGGCATCATCAAACAGGCCTGTCACAGGCAAGCCTGTCACCCTCTGGAACTCCTTGAGAGCGGTTATGAACTGTGTATTCCCAGTGGGGTCTTTGTCATTACCTGACCACAATGTACGGTCTCCTTCTTGGATGAGGGACATCATGTCTCCAGAGGCAAAGTCTCCTGATGATTCATCCTTATCCCATTGATTGTCTTCCCACTTTACCGGCTTTATGAAGCCATATTTGGAGAGAAAACCCTGGAAAAATTAACATTACAATACCAACTTTAGTGACAAACGATTAATGTATGACATGACTTGGTGATAAACTTGTTTTGCCTACATGCCTACATTAAAATAAACTCATTACACTCTTAAAACGTATGTGTTGAAAACAACACAACTTGCGTTGTTTTAACACATATCTATGTCCAGATAGGGACAACACATTAGTTTTAAGAGTGTACTTGTGAGTAGAAGGCCTTCAATAACGCAAGGCCCATTTAATTTGGCATGTCATCACCTAGTCGTCGCAGGCCTACTGATGAAAATCATCACACAAACTAGGCATGCAAACAACTAGCCTACTAGTAGCCTACTAACATAGAAGACGACATTACCTCTGCTGTGTCCTTATCCGTAATTAGCTCTGCTTGATGTGAAGGGGGTATCACTACATCGGAATGGTCACGATTATGGAAGAGTTTCTCCGCAAACCCTGCGCCGATGATGGTCGAACTAAAGAAAGAGATCAGCTGTACAAGTGTAAGCATCGTTGTGTGCGTATAGTCTACAACAGAAGATAGTACTGTGGACTAGTTCGTGTCGAAGGATTCACTGCAAAGTTGTAAACTCTGCTTGCATTATATGCGTCCACCGGATGCTCCACCTCCGGGATAACCTACTGGCACAGTAAAAAGCCTCTCATCCTCCCCTTTCCAACACCTCATTGCCAAAAACTTGGCAAGTTTTCGAGAACTTCTGTCACCCCTGTAGAATTTGTTAGGATAAGATGAGCCATATCAATGTAGACATAAAAGTCATCACAATTTATTCTTTTCATTTTCAAACGAACGCTGAACTGGTTTAGCCTATTTCTAATTTAGACCTATAAGGGTTATTAATTTCAAAAACTGGACAACATTAAATATAAGTGTACTGTAACTAGGCAACCAGTCTAATCGTGTTGATATCATACAAAATAAGACACAAATGTTGAAGGACGAAAGGATGCTTTATTTTTATAGCATTTCTGAAAATTAATCAAAGCAATTTCATGTCAGTCTCAACATCTTCCTCATCATCATTGGAAAAATGACAGACTTAATAAGGCATAAAATACAACACCATAAACCCATCAGTAGTGCAACACCACTAGTGCATCAGATTTCACATTGAACAAATAAATAACAAACACATCAATCAGTTGTCAGTGGGACCAGATGTGACAGTAAAAACTGATACTGAATGTACGGCTACAGCAAACAGTACACGATATGAGGTGAAGGAGCCACATTGCTACTGAAAACAGCTGCTAGCCTATAACAGCTAGAGCAAGGTGGTCATCGGTGTGTACATCTACAGAGCTGCCAACTCACGCATTGACTGAGATTCATTCATTTGATTGGCTCCACACCTCAATCCAATGCGTGAGGGTTGGCAGCTCTGCATCTATGGTAAAAATTATTATATTCGGTGAAATGTCATCATCGTCTCAGTTTATCTAAATTATGTAACAGATTTATGTATATATGCATATAAGAGTGTGGGCATTTATGTTGGCTCCATCGAGTGCTGAGTGATTGAAAGTGATGGCTGAGTCTCTACAGGGCCTGAGCTATGGCTGCTGCTAGGTGCTGAGCAGTGGGCTTCTCTGCAGAGCCACTCACAGGCAGCCCCTCTGCTGACAAAGCATCTGCTGTGGTGGGGCCGATGGCTGCAAACTGGAACAAGAAGAAAAGTTAATGTATATCACGTATACACCAGGTAATAACAATGACAACAGGGAAGACAACAATTTCATGTACAGCGTTTGACTGCTAAACAGGCATAAAGCAAGGGAGATTGTTTAGGCAAAATGCACAAAGGCAGCTGAAACGATCACAAGTTAGATGGAATGAAAGAGGTTGGGGTGTAATGTGATGTAATGATTCCCCACTCCATCTTTCACAATTACAATTATGGAGATTCCTTGAGTTTTGATGAGAAAAAAAGCTAAACAACATTAAGGATTGATTTGGAGGAGTGCTGGTAAGTGTTGATCAGTATGCCAGCAGGGCCGTGTCTGCGCCAACGCTGGCGGAGGCTTGCAGCTGCTGTGAGAGTGCATGTACATCCAGCAATTACACTGATGCCTGCTGCCCTGAGAGCCTGTGCACACTGGAGAGCCGAGTGCCGCTGGTGGGCATTTATCTCCGCGGGGAGTGTGGTCAGTACCTTAATCTGGCTCAGCTGAGGCCCGGCCAGCCTCCGCACTGTCTCCAGGCAGAACTTCACCCCCGACGGACTGAAGAAAGCGACGCTGGCAGGAACACCCTGTAAGCGCATTTGTGCAACATTGTGTTTATGAAACATAATGACACAACTGGTTTAACATTGTGTTAATGAAACATAACGGCACAACTGGTTTCATTCTGATCCTGACACAAATTGCAGATGAGCTCTGAATTAGAGTACTGGGAGGAGAACAAATCAGAAAATGAACAGACATCCTGAAATGCTGCCATAAGCTTTCAAATCAGTAAGGGTTCAATAAAAGTATCTGCAGTCTACTAGACTAGGACTCATCTGCATTCATTTATGCATGGAATGTGTAGGATTATATTTGAAAGCGGTGTCATAGAGTCACTGGTGTTGAATTTCTGGGTATTAATATAGTAGGTATACTATATAATGTATGGCAGAATCAATACCTTCTGCAGCTGAGAGCAATACAGAGGTTAAAAGCAAGAGACCGTCACAGTGGGAGGTCTCCATTATTTACCAACATTATTTACTCGTCTCCTCTCAATAATTAAACAATGCATTATATCATTAATAATGACCTAGCCAATAGTGTTCATGGCTGTGTAGTGGAGACTCTCGGTGTGTTTACATATCTTACTGTTTACCTGCTGGGTGAAATAATTGGTCAGGTTTTTCTCCAAGTCTGGATGTTGTGCTGTCTGATAGACAGTACAGGTCTCCAAAGGGATCCCTTCCGAGGAAGGAAACAAGAAAAACAAGGCGAGTAAAAACACTCACATTTGCAGAGCTATATTCGACATATATAGCTGGCAATTACAGTTGCCCTTGGGGAGTTAGTCACTGTGAGTTTCAGAATATTGCTGTGTTGTCAGGACAGAGGGTATTAAATTAGTCTGCATGAGTCCACAAATCCCTGAACTAAAGTGGTATGTACAGTGTATATTATGCTGCACAAATATATTTGTGACCAGCCAGTAAGGACAGGCATATCACTAGGGGCTGTTAGAAAAATATATTATATTTCTTTTTTTAAGCAGACATTGCCTAAAGCATAATTGGCCTTTTCATCAACTTGAAAGAGCTGCCCTTACGGTTTTCTCTCAGTGCTGTTGGCAACACCTCCCTTTTGATGGAGCCACATGGAAAAAAGAGTGGCATTATACTAGGGTCTTCCCCTGCCACACACACATTACATAAAGAGTTAATACAGCACATGAAAATAGTTGGAAAAAAATGCATTTATGGATAGCTATAGCAGAGATGACAATTTGCTTTCATACTTTCAAGAATGAGGCGTGACAAAACATCTGCAGTCCCTGTGTCCTCTCCCACAGGGGATAAACCCAACTCCTCCACTGAAAACCATAACAAAAGAAGGAAGGAATACATCATTCATTATTTACACGCCATGCAGGCAGTGTACATCACAAAACACTTGAGGCAAAATATTGAACATTTCTAGAAGAATCATGTCTCAAGATTCATATTTTGCCATTGCACACAGTCCTCTCTAACCAGCTTTACAGTTGTTACTTTTGATGTCAAACTGTGAAAGTAAAATACAACATATCCGTCTTGATGTGTAAACATGTTTGTAGTTATCACTGTTCCATCAAAAATTCAGTAAAGTCTAAAGCTTTTCTGCAGTGAAAATGACTGACCCAGTTCAAGAAAACAAGCAATCACAATGTCGTAAATGGCACAGGTAGTGATCAGGTGCTGGGGCCTAACATGGACATTGCGCCTGGTGCCCAAACAATAGTGAATGAAAGGAAACAAACACGATGGGTGATTGGCAAGGCTCTCGCACTTCGACAGCACGCTGTGACCTGTTTAACTCCAGCCCTTGGTTTCACTAGAACATGAGGTAATTGCACCAATAGATTCCACAAGTGTGCAGGTGCCTGTGCAGCATCAGGCCTCTTCAATTAGCGGCTCATTAGCTAATGTACTGAAGAAGGAAGCAGCAGGGAAGTGTGAATAGCACTGAACTGTGCTAGCACGCCACTACAGCACAGGCTCTCCTGTCACACCGCCACAGCTGGGTTTACATAACAGGAGATTATTACCTTTTTGTCTACCCCACTGAACAATTTGCGCACATCATGAAATATTATTTAAAATGAAATACATACAGATTCATGAAAGGAATCTGAGAATATGTGTGAATGAGACACATAGGCTATTTTGTTTTAAATCAACTTGACAAGCTATGTTAGGCCAATAGGAATAAACAGTGAATTACTCAGAGTGGATCTTACCTAATGAGGCAGTAGCCTTCCCAACAACGTAGATTGCTTTTGCATTCCATTTGTTCCTCAAATTCTCCCATTCTAATGCAAAAGGAAGCACTTAGTTTCACTCAAAATACAAACGGTTAATGAATAAAGAAAAAAAAAACAACAGTAAAGAATAGATAGGAATATCTGCACTGAATATTGAATTTGACAAGCCTTATAAGGTTAAGGCTGACATCTAGTGGATACCTTTGGCATTTCTAATTTGACATGGAGGCTTGTTTTTACTAAAGTTTATGTGCAGAAATATCATTCTTGGAGGTGCAAACAAAATCAAGGTTTTGGTTGATTTGACCATTTGTTTGCACCTCCAAATGCATGGCATACCTGGTTACTGCCCCAAAACGCCCATAAATGCCCGTATGTTTGTGTGAAAGAATAGGTGATTAAGGTTTGTAAGTAATTATAATAAATCACTTTTGTAGGCCTATGTAAGGTGCAAATAAATGAACTTCAGAGGAACAATATATCTCCTTCTATATCTTACCCATCTTCTTGTTATTGGCATCTAAACACATCTTCACTGCTTCCACTGCTCGTGGGCTTGTAAAAATAAGTCCCCCATACTTCTCTGGCTGAAAAACCTGCCAATTGAAGCGGTGAGAAGAGCTTACCTCACACAGTCACATAGTCAAATCCATTTTTCATACAGTACAATCATGGTAGCAAGATCAACTTGAAGGACAGCACAACAATTCATACAAACCTTTTCAGATAATGTGTCTAAAGACACAAATTTGAAAGAGAGCACAGGGATCAGGGTGGCTTTATGTCCAAAAGCTGACAGCTCCTAAAAATAATCACAGAAAGGACTAGGCTTATTCTGATGAGGGTAATGCATTCAGTTTAATCCTTGTAACTACAACCTAAGCTTGATCTTTAACCACAGCTCTGAGACTATGGGCACAACTCCATCCGCATGTACCTTGATGTATGGATCTGGTCCATTCCCCCCTTCTCTTGGTTCTTTCAGAAGCAGAATGTTCATGTCTTCTGGTGTGTTCAGTGTGCTATGGAGAGGCAGTGTATGTGTGGAGGTTGTCAACAATACTTTTACATTAAGAACTGACCAGGGCAGTTACTGCAATTTAATCTCAAATGACACACAACTGACTGTCAGAAACTTGCAAACCATGAATAAGGGGTTTACGCCCAATACAGTGGACTCCTGATAACAGGCAGAAGGCAGTCACTTGCGCTTACTGACTAACGGCAGATGACAACAGAACTAAAATTCGTATAGGACTTCTACCATAACGCTTGGTTGGACTCTTTACAATTGTTATTGTCACAAGAGGAATGGAAGTTTGCTTGCAACATGCAATTTCTTTACCTATGCGCATCACTTTATGTCCTTTTGAGCTATTCATCTGGCTCCTTATGTACCGGTACCGCAAAGGGCCTTCTGCATTCGGATATTACAGTAGTATTTTTCTTGCCCCTTCGATTTCCTCTTTTCTCGCTAGAGGAAGCGGCTGAGTACAATTGACTTTATGTAAGGTGACGTTTGCAAATATTACACATGATTTCAGACTTGATAGAAAACCTAACTGATAAGTCTTTATTTATCTCAATATAGCACAGTTTAAATGTATTGAATTCTACATTGAACGCTATTTCTGGAACATTATTCTGGGAATATATAAAAGCACGCTCCTCTCACCCCTGTATGCGAATGGTATATTCCAATTCTCAGCCATTTTCACAGCTGACCTCTGAGGAAAACGTCGACATGAAGGCTCAATATAGTTGTACTTCCATTGGTTTCATTAGTGTACAGCTCGAGCCAAAATGGTGGACAATGCGCAACAGATTCACACTACCGCTGACATACGGATACATTTAACCTTTGACCTTTCCCCAGTTTCACGGCGTGGAGTTGTTGGTGTGCTCTACTACAGGCTACAGCATGGCTTCATCAGCGAAAAGGCGAGCAATTGGTGTGGGGAAAAATCCTGATGAAGATGAAGGCGACAGCTCAGATGAGAGAATTGACGACGACGATGGAGACTCAGAAGAAGATAGTGATGAGTCCGAGGAAGAAATCAACGAGGTAGGCTAACGTCTTCACGATAACACTTGAAGCTAACATTCGTTAGCAAGCTAACGAGCATCATGGAATAGTGGTAACGTGACACCTAGGCTAATTAATGTAATCTGAACATATCCTAACTTTTAATGTTAACACCAAGCGTTGTTGACTCATTGGCATCAGGAACCTGTCATTGTGTAGATACTATTTGACATTTGTTTATGCGTGCTGGTAACCTGTTTCCATTAAATTAATATTACTGAAACTGTAAACTGATGTCCATTTCAGGAGGTGGTAGTAGATTTTGAGGCTCACACAATATCAGACAATGACTTCAATGGGATAAAGAAGTTGCTACAACAGGTAATCTGTCAAAGGTGTCACTCTATTTACCTCCCGTTTACCTCAAAGCTGCTTGAATGAAAAAAAAAAAAAAAAAATACGTAAATGAACACATACTTAATAGGCTAATGACTCATGTCCACCCACAGTTGTTTTTGAAGGCCCACGTTAATATGTCTGAGCTCACTGACATCATTATCCAGCAGAATCACATTGGAAGCGTCATTCGGGTAAGATTAATATGCCTACATATAATATTGTCAAAGAACCTGCATTTTTTTTATGGCAATGATTGACTTGTAATCATATGCCTCAGCAAGCAGATGTTCCTGAAGACAGTGATGATGATGATCCAGACGAAGTTTTTGGCTTCATAAGTATGCTGAATCTAACGGAGAGAAAGGTAAGGGATATTGTGTTTGTTATGCTTTATTGTGTGCAAAGTGTCACTAAGTGGGACTTGGTCATATTTGAATTAGATTATACTATTGCTGATGATGCTTGTTCAATGTGTTGTATATCAAGACTGAATGCTGGCAAGTAACCAGAATGCAATTTCCTTATTTTGTCCTGGGCCGTGCAGGGTGTGGAGTGTGTGGAGCAGATTAAGGAGCTGGTTCTGGCCCATTGTGAGAAGGCTTGTCCCCCCACCGTCACTGAGCAGCTTGAGAAGGCCTTGAATGACACGACCAAACCGGTGGGGCTGCTGCTGAGCGAGCGCTTCATCAATGTGCCCCCCCAGATCGCCCTGCCCCTCCATAAGCAGCTCCAGTGAGTATCCCGCACACCTTCCATTTTCAGGCTCTTACACTTGTCTGTGAGAGGCTCAACATGTGAGAGTAGATGATTCCTATTTGAAATTCATTGCAATAATGCAATCCATTGTATTTGAAATTGACATAAAAATGGTTACAAATTAAAATATAATTGTGCCTGAAAAAATATGATAAGAAAATGTCAGTTACTCTATAAGTCTGACCTCAATATCCTAGTTACAAATTATTTATAAAATTCATTCTGTCGGCATTTGACTAGATTTTTAGATGCTGCTGCCGGTGGGCGACCTTTATTGTTAACTTGGTCATTCTAGGTCTACATCATAAAATGTAAAACTGGTGAGCTGATTCCCGTTTATTGTACTGATGGGCTTTTTGAAAGTGATCCTAAGGGGCTAATGGCTGGACCAAGGTTATTGTTTACATTGTTCTTTTCAGCAGGGAGAATGTAATATGTTCAGCAGGCAGCTATAATAGTATCACCTGATCCGGTAAAGTCTTCATCCAACCCTGTGGCCCAGATATGATTATTCCTCCCACAGATGGACAGCTGGATACCAAATCCAGATTCTGTTTCAAACTAATCTCCTGCCAAGTCATCAGACTATGTAGCCTAGCAAGATGGCTAGCTCACTCAAAAATGTGAACCTTGTAACCGCAGTCATTTTGATTAGTATTTTAGACTGAAAATGAGTCAGATGTTTGGGCCTACAGTTTTAAAAGATAAACATCTGAGTATCCTTATGTCTGTACCTCCATAAAATAGTTGTCGTGGACCCAGTCAGTTTTCATGGTCAATATAGGCCAGCTAAAATGGCTGCTTTGCTGCTCCTTTATCCACTTCCTCTTTGTTTATATATTTTTTGGTATTCATCATCGTCTGTCATAAACATTTTGGTTAGCCTTCAGTCTGTGTTCTCTGTGGTAGACAACAAACTCTGTATCAGTTATAGTTCAAAACTATAAAATATGGACAAAACAGACCTCATCATAGACCAGAATACATGGACAGGACATTTTGAAATGTATTTAACAAGTTTAACAGCCACAATATTTTTACCTTGTAATCTATTTACTGACAAGTAATCTGATTATGTTGTCTTTCTAATGCAGAGATGAGATTTTAGAAGCACAGAGGACCAACAAACCCAGTGGGAAATGCCATTACTGTCTGATGATCAGCAAGACCTGCAAGGAGGTGAAGAAGACCATCCCTAACAGAGGAGCCCCAAAGGAGGATATGATGTTTGTGAATGCAGAGGAGGAGTTTTTCCATGAGGTAAGTCTACAAGTATGAGCAGTTAGACACAGCAAGAGCTGACACAAATGTGATGTTCAGTGCACTGTTATCGTGGCCAAACATAATATTATCACAATTATACAAACTAAACAAACAAAAATAATAATAATAGTAAGGAAATGTATGTATTTTTATACAAATGAAATGCATTTCTACATCAGTTCATTTTAGCTTAAAGAAGTATAAGGTGGTGAATTAGAATATTGGATTCTGCAGTTTGTCCTGTTTAGTAATGCAAAAAGTAATTGTTTAGTTTGTTAAATTTACCAAGCACTTTTTGAAATTCTTTTCTTCAGCAAGCATCTGTAAAGTTCCAGTACTCAGTCCAGGAGGAGACAGACTCATGCCTGAGTGGAAGGTGGTCGTTTGATGACGTGCCGATGAAGCCGTATCGCACGGTCATGTTGGTCCCCATGGACAAAATGGGAGTTATAATGGACAAACTCAAGGAGTACCTCACTGTTTGATCTACTTTTCATATGTTGTATAACTATACCTTCATACAAACCTCTGGACCTTTAAAAAAAAAAAAAAAAAGTGTGACCGACGCTGAAAGTTTCTTAGTCCATTGGATGGTTTCTCTTCACCTCATTAAGTCCAACTGCATTGGAGTTTGAATTATGTTTTTTCTAACCTGGTCAACCAATTAAGGCCAAGTGGTAGTCTTAGACAGGTATTGAATCATTTGTGTAAATTCATATTGTCACTTTCCTGAAATATAATTATTTTTGAAATTATTTATCTCAGACTTGAGATGAAAGTCTGAGATTCCTCAAACCCAGTGAAACATTTTTCTGCGGCTCAATGCATTAAACAAATCAACTTCTGTAGTCGATAAGTGCAATAATTTATTCATCTGTCATTTGTGTAAATACTAATCACAGAATAGCTGAAAATAATTCAACCTCTCCAAGAAAACTTTCTGTACACTAGAAGTCCAAAATTTATGTACATGTATGTTCCAAAAACCATTCAGAAATTGCATATTAAAATGCAATACAGTATATTCCTTCCCTGAATACATGTTTTTTCATCTGCAACATGTCCTACATGAGACATTTAACATTTCCACAGAAGGACAAATGTGCAGACATGCTTCATAGTTCATTTTGGCAACTGGTCTTCAGATTCTGAGTGCAGTATGAATAGTTCTACTGGATCACACATCTGTCATAAGACTGTGGCTCTGGACAGTCTGTTTGTGTGGTGATGGCCTGTGAGGTCTGGTTGTTGTCCTTGCAGCTGCCAGGGCCTTCATGATCCATGATGCACTGCAGTATGTCTCTGCTCTCACTTGACGGCAGATTGTAGAAGAAATACTGGGGTGCCATCTGAATGAATCTATGGAAGGACGACAAAATCACTCAACCCATTTTACTGAAACCATATTTTCAGAATGATATACATTTACCAGATTAGTTAATGTGAATTTAATCTGGGTTTGTTTTTTACACCTAAAAAAAAAAAAAATCCCTTATTTTGGAAAACCACAAATCCCTTCAGTTCTGGGAACTGTAATCTCCAAATTCCCACTGTAATACAAGACAGCAGATTACATATCCAAAATAAAAAATACTGAATTGTTTACAGTTTTGTTGTGAGCTACTGTTTTTTCCCAATGAATATTATTTAGTGTTCCACTCAATACAGGACACACACACACCTGCGTTCCCTTATGTCATAACTGAGTAGAGCGTTGAGAGTTGAAGGGGATCGGAACGTGTTGACTTACGCTTCAGGGGAGATTTGAGACACGGTGCGGATGCAGTTATTCTCAGACAGGGTGTACTCATGGAAGAGCACCCACTCGGGCAGACCCAGTTTGTGTGCTTTGGCTCCATAGCTGGACAATGGATGGACTTGAGCTATGTGCTTGTTGGAGAGCATGAAGTAAGTCCCTGAGCCATCTACATCTCTGGCAATCTGAAGGAATAGGAGTTCAGCAAGTATTAATATACTGATGGATCATGCATGTAAATTGTGTTAAACGGTTGTGAATACAGAGCTGTATCTCTAAAAACAAAGAATAACTGTTGACTATAGAAACACTAGCACATGATAATCTTTATATTTACATTTAATCTGTCAGAGTGTATGCATGCATACCTGCATAAAGAATCCAGCCAGCAGGGCTCTCTTGACATTGAGGGTATTGGTTTTTGTTCCAAAAGCTGGCTCAGAGATGGGCAACTCGAGTCTTCTGAGGATGTCCATCAGTTCAGATCGGATGGCACCAGCGGTGTTCAATGCTTCGTAACACAGGAAGTAGTCCTGGCACCACTTCTCAGGGCTGAAGTCTGAAAGAGAGGTCTGATTAGAGTAGGAGCTGCATTCACTTTCATCTAAATTTAGTCTTCACAACTGAACTGAAATGTGCTGCCCTACTGCTGAGCATGGGGTTCCTTACTTGAAAATGGCCACCATCTTCTTATCACTAGGTCCTCAAAACCATACACTGACAGAACACTTTACTCTGATTGGCCACACATGCATGCCTGTGGGAAACAGACTTCATGGCACCAAAACAACTGGCACCAACTGGCTAAAACTAACCCCTGAAAACAGTCCAGGAGGGGTTTAGAATCTGGATTGGATTAGACATGGACGTCATTAGATAGCAGTTCTAAATAATTGAAACTGAACAATCATAGTGAAATGTGATTTAAACCACACATTTCGACCATAGGGAACAACTTCTGCTGAAACTTACTAGATCGATGCTGCCAAACTATCTTGCCATCTGAACTTTCACTGGGAATATAGTCTAGAAACCCTCTGTTGACAAGACCTTGGACGGAATTTTACTGGATCTATCAGCAAGCTTTGGGGACTGAGATAAATGCTAAAGTTACATTTGAAATCCAGCTGCAGTGGTTGTCAGCAACATGTTTGGAAAAGATGCAGCAACTGGACATGTTATCTAAAGGGAATCATGATGAGGAAACCTGGGTGAAAACCTCCAAGGCCTCCTGGATCCACTCCAATGGGAGTAAATCCAGTCATGGTAAATGAGTTTAATGAGTGTTAATCAGTAATGGTTCCCCATCACAATGAACACTCTGGAATTGTCCCAATGTTCTGACCTCTCCTTTAATAAATATTTTTCTGCAATTTCTGTCTTAATGCTATTGTTTAGCGTGATGTGGTCATGTAATCAAACTAACAGGGTTCTCTCTGGCTCTGCTTGAAGGTGTTGTAGATGTTGATGAGTGTGAAATGGTCGCCCTCTGGATGCTGGAATTTCAGGTGGCACTGCATTGCCTCAGTTGCCATGCCGACAGGTGGTTCCAAGAAGCAGCTTGGTGCTACAGGAATCAGAAACAATTAGCATCATACCAGTGTCTGGAGCGGTGTTCAAACTACTGTGCAGGAAAAATAACATGGCTACCTACAGTATGAGCTGCACGGAATCTTCTGTAAACTTGTCCTCAATAATGTTACACAATTCAGAAATCTAAAATCACACCTTATTTAGAATCTCAAACGGGGCAAACCATACAAAACTAGACAATAACAGAACATATTTTAAGTGGTAACATAGCTTACAAAAGATTAAGAATAAATTTAGAATAACTGAACGAGAACTGTAGATTTTGAATGGTTCATAAGACTGTACCTGCTAACATGGCTGCGATCGTCACCACTTCACTTACGCAGTCAAACTCACAGGAGGCCAGCAGTGACTTAGCCATCTGGGGGTCCAAAGGAAACTCTGACATGATGATTCCAATCTCTGATAAGTTCCCATCATTGTCCAATGCAGCCAGGTAATCCAACTCCTCTAGAGCCTGCATTAGACCTTCAGGATCTGAAAGAAATAAGAAGAGGGACCATTTTTTAAATTCAAAACTAAAGCACAGAGGGCACTGTGGGGACAGAGAACTTTAAAATAGTCAGTCAGTCCACCTCTAACATGTAACCAGCAAAAAGGGAGGAAAAAACAATAGTTTAGAAGTAATAGAAAACAGGGATATGTGTCTGGAATCAGGCCCGGATCTAGGCTGCTCAGATTGGGGGGCAAATAGAAATTTGCGGTGGGCACAATGAATACAATTTAAGCACAGCTTTAAGAAACTCAAATAGTCTACATGCATGCTTAGCATTTTGTGAACATTAAGGCTACTTTGACAAACTCTTAGTCAGCTGATTTTAATAATATTTACAGATATCTAGGCGATATTTGTAACATTTATTTTGTATTTGGCCTGTTATGAAATCATATATTGAACTATTTAAACACACTGTGAAACCTGAAGCCCAAAGTTGGAGACATGCATTTAGACATTGCTGCAAATGTAAAACCGGATTACTCTGGAATGGCTAACTGCACAGGGGAATGCTTTACACCTTTGTATTCGGTAAGGTCTCCTGTTTCTTCTGATATATGGTTTGTCATGTGTTCGGGAAAAATTTGAGATGAATGGGTAGGGAGACAGGCGCAGAATGTAACATGAATAAATTAAAGTTACTTTTCTCGCGAACCGTTTACCACAACAACTTGCGGCTAACATTATTTAAAAGCTTAGAAAAACACGTGGCCGCCGTAAAATTCCCACCCTGCTTATAACACAGTTAAGGAATGACCAATGTTAACAAACTAACTGGCTAGATCACCTTAGAAAGCTAACATGCACATTAGCTAAAAAACAAACCTTATTCAAAACGAGAATAATACAAACAGTAACACTACAGTTAAAGGTCTTTATTTAAACCAGCAACAAAAATCTATTTTACATCTAGTAGCCTATAACCTTTATGGAAATATAGCTAAGCCCTCTCTACTGAAGTATGAAACAGCAAGTGATGCACACAGTGTGGAATGGTAGGGGAACGCTGATGCTCCGGTATTTATACTATCCAACCAACAAATCAGCACCCTCGAAATTCAGACAGGACGAATTAGAAAAGTGTGATTGGCAGATTCAATAGCTGTCAATTAAAATTGACCAATTAGATGGGGCAGAAGAAATATTTGGGGGGGCATTGCCCCTCCCAGCCCTATTCTAGATCCGGCCATGTCTGGAATCGATGCCCTCTCCAAATCAACCCATTGAACTAGGCTCTGCTGATGAACAAAACAGAAAACTGATGATTTTCAATAGCTATTGAACCAACACAGACAAAGGTCGTACATCCCTGTACACCAGTTAGACTTCCAGTAACATTTTTAATCGCTTCAGCATCATCACCACAGTGGGCTCCACTGGGTGCATTTGGATGCGGGCACAGCACAAACATTCCAGGCCCAACCTGATGGCCAAAGGGTGGGGGAGCTTCCTGTCCTTTGTGCTGTGAGGCCTAACACAGAGCCACAGTGTAATCGCTAACAAGCCTGTAGTCTTTATGTTGCCTCTCAACAGTGCTGGCAATAAGATCCAAGCCTTCCCACACATTCGCCTCTCTGCCTCGCAACAAAGCCCCGTGGCCTGCTGCTGTCAGCTCTGCTCAGGCATGGATCACTGGAGCCACTCAGTCCCAACACAGGGCCACAGCAAGGGCCATCTGTGGCCTTGAAACAAGCCAAATGTATGCACACGAAGCACACACGCACAGGCTCGCATAGACACACACACACACACACACACACACACACACACACACCCCTATCCCATCTCTCACACTGGTCTTTCGCACAGTGAGGACTCACCTGGTCTGTTGATGAAGTCACAGTGGCCTAGGCCGGCGACCTCCATCCTCTTGAGGAACAGAACGGTGGGCACAATGCTGGACTCCAGCAGCTGGGGAGCGCTCTCTGCAGGCAGCTTGGTCTCCTCAGGGTACAGGCAGAAGCACTTCCCTGGAGGAACATTCATGACACTGATCATTCAATTATACTTGTCAATATAATATAGAATAAGCCATGGTAAAATGGAGACATAAGTTTGGCCAAACAAACAAATCAAATCCATATCCAACAATATCAAAAGGAAAAACATGTTGATCCTCCTCTAGTGCATTCTCCACCCAGCTTTCTGACAATAACTTTTATGTTTCTGTACTGAACAATGGAAACTGAAGGCAAGCTGAATAACACTAAAAAATGTGTGATTAAATGTTTTGGAACGGAAATCTATTATACGAACTTGCAAAACAATGCAAAAGCAAATTCCAATACTTGACCTGAGGCAAAAAAAACAATGCTAGGGCCTCCCCTTTATTATACATAATTATGTTCAGTTCTGTTTCTTATACCTCCCTTACTCTGAAGGAATTTTCTCAAATGCACAGCCAACCAATCTGGCTAGTAGTTATGAAAGCAAGCCTGTTTTGAGTTACAGTTCTTAAGGAGAGTGTCTTGTTATATGGTCAAATTGAACAGAGCAGCCCTTGACAGTTTACAAGGGTAAATCCTTTGAAGTGTATTCTACCTGCAGGCCTGGTCAGCTGCTTGCGGATATCAGCCTGACATCTGCTGATGGGTCTTATCACCTCTGCGTATGCCCGGACACGAGGGTTGTATACCTGTGGAGGAGCAATCACAGTCATGTCAGCTCACCGAGCCAGTCGAGCCTAGCTACGGGCATGCAGACCATGAGAGAAACACTCGGCTGTTGTTTACGCTGGCCTGGAAGGCAATGCTGAGGGGAGAAAACAGCGCTGACGGTACAGCAAGTGGGTTTGTGCCTCAAGAGACGCTCTAATAAAAAAAATACACTGCAAGCTTTTATCACACTCACAAGAAAACATCCTCACTCACATATTTCCTCTCCATTCCAGTGTCGATCACAAAGTTGAGCGAGTCCACAGCCCAGAACATGTCCTCGGCCTGACTGTGGGAGAGGAAGACTCTTCGGCTGTTCGGCTGCTCCTCAGCCATGCACGGGTCCAGCCCCAGTCTGCCCGGGTGAAGGGCCACTGGGATCAGCTGCCCCAGTCCGCCACTCAGCCTGGCCCCCTCCTTACACAGGATCCCGTAGGCACACTCCACCTCCTGTAATGGGTCAAGACCACCACAGATGAGCCTCACAGGCACCGCGTCAAATTGAGGGTGGTAAGAACAATCCGATGACTATACTTTAATGGGCATACAAAAAGGGCTTTATGGGATGTACCACTGCACTTAAAGTCTTTGGATTCTGCATAATCTGGTGACAAGTGAAAGTCTGCGCAGTTCGCACAGCATACAGTAAGCTCACTCTCAGCTTCTGAGATCAGCAAACACTGGAGAAAACCTCACTGAAGTTTCTCTCAATTAACTCCCCATTACCCAGGATCAGTTCAGCTTTCAATTATATCAGGAGAAAAACCCCAGGCTTACATAGGATATCTCAAGTAGGGGCTACTGGGGGCTACTGCTTACTGATGAACATGGACCAGGCCGCTGTATGAGGGCACAGAAGCACATAAGAGTCTTAAAAGTGAAATAAATAACACAATGATACAGAATGTACCACTATTAAGGGATTTGTTCCCATAACTGACAAACACAGCAACAATTAAAGGGCTGAGCTGGTCTGGTGTCCTGTGACTGAAGTGCATTGTGCCACGAGCACAATGTTGTTATTGTCCCTCTGTTGATATTGTCATAATTAGAGCCATGCACACAACACTCAGGCCCAAAGGCAGAGCTGCTAACATACAGTGCCAGTCAGAGCTAATGCTTACTTCCCAGGAAAAATGTATATGCCAATGTAATGCCTACATACGTCTCATTCCACTGCAACCATATGTAAATGCTATTGCAAACTCTATAGCTATAGCTCCCTTTAGCTTGTATGTATGTGGTGAGTATGTTCTGGTACAGAGCAGAGGAAAACTGATGTGTACACACACACACACACACACACACACACACACACACACACGCACACACACGCACACACCTGAGCGGAGGCTAGAAACACAGCGATGTCTCCCTCTTCCCTGGTGCGGTGGATCTCCAGTACCAGTCGGAGCGCTGGGTAGAAGTAATCCTTATGGCTCCCACTGCTGTGCACCACCTCAGCACTGTTCAGGGTCTCCAGCGTCAGCAGGGGCACGCCGGCTCCGTAGTGGCCCAGCAGGCGCTCTGCGGCTGGGGGAGCAGACAGCACCACCACTCGCAGCTCCGGCCTCTGGACCAGAACCTCCTTGAGCAGGCCCAGCAGGAGGTCAGTGCTGACGGTGCGCTCGTGAGCCTGGTCTAGAATGATGGCGCCGTAGTGCTCCAGCAGGGGATCGGACATCATGTCCCGAAGCAGCACGCCGTCTGTGCAGTACCTGGGGAAAGAGCAAGGAAACCATCACAATGCTAAAACCTCATTCCATTATGCATGCCTGCGCAGTTCACATCACAGTTATGTTGAATCATGGAAAATACTTGGGGATTATGACAGATTAGACACATTATACACATTTGCTAAAGGTAAAATCACACACACACACATGGTCCCATACACAAAGCACAAAAAACATAGAAATGTCTTTGTACAGAGTGCTACATTAACAGCAACAGCATCTCGTTATTATGACCGCCGCGCAGCGAAGCGGCGGTCATATAGGTTTACAGTAGTCAGATTTATTTTTATTTATTTTTTTCGCATGCCCAAATTTCTGTCAAGGATTCCCGGGACACTGACCCACACAAAGACCGGGGTACACGAAACTTGGTGGGCATGTAACCCCACATGGATAGCATGGAACCATCGTTTTTCGTTTTGATCTGTAGCCCCCCCGCTGGACTGGACCCCCGAAAGGAGGGTAGGGCAGACACAGTTTTCTGTGAATATCTCGAGAACCATAGGGTTTAGGAGGACCATTTTTTTGTATGTTGATCTCAAGGGGCCATGTCAACCCATTCCATAACCACTCATTTCATGTATAGCACCACCTAGTTAAAACACAAAAAAGTAAAAATGAGGTGTTGTAATTGCAGGTATCTGTGACCTAACATAGTCAAAACTGCACGGAATTGGAAGTGTAGGATTATTATGACACCCTCTGTTTTGTGGAATTTCATTCATGGGGGGCCACACAATAAATTAATTTATGTTACTATACACCAACTGGCCTGTAGGTGGCTGGAGACAGTTTTCTGTGAATATCTCGAGAACCGTAGGGCCTAGGAGGTCCACCTTTTTTTATGCATCGGCTAACTAGCGCCAGATTTTGGAGTGCAGGGGACAAGCCGAGATGGGCTATGAGACATACGTTCACACTCGGTATCATGTTTCAACACACTTTAGGTCACTATCACACCGGAATTCTCCTTTAAGGGGGCATGTCAATCCATCCCATTATCACTTATTTCATGTATAGCGCCACCTAGTTAAAAATTAAAAAGCAAAAAATTAGGTGTTTTCATCACAATATCTCTGGCTGACAAGGTCAAAAACTAACCTGACCCTAGCCAGATGAATTTCGTTCCGCTTAGCTCCGCCTAGCTTCACTCACATCCATCTGGGACCTCTTCCATTGAGAGTGATTTCTGCAACCGATTTTATGGTACAGCCAATCAGGACGCAGGGCGGGAGTTTCATAGATGTGACAAAGCGTAGAAGCGACTGTGAGACTGTTATCAGTGTCACGGGTTGGCTTCGATGTGAGTGGTTGAAGTAGCTTATTAAGTGGCTTATTCAATCATATGCAAGCATTTTTTGATTAGGCCCAGCCTTCTGAAGCAAAACTTCAATGGATCGGTTCCAGATGGATGAGTGGAGCTAGGCGGAGCGAAATTCATCTGGCTAGGGTCAGGTTAGGTCAAAACTGCACGAAATTAAAAGTGTAGGATCATTATGACACCCTCCGAATGCATGCCACGTTTTGTGTACTTTCGTTCATGGGGGGCCTTACAATAAAATAATTTATGTGTACATTTAGTGACGTACACCAACAAGGATTCCCGGGACACTGAAAGACCAGGGTACACAAAACTTGGTGGGCATGTAACCCCACATGAATAGCATGGAACCGTCGTTTTTCGTTTTGATCTGTAGCCCCCCCACTGGACTGGACCCCCCGAAAGGAGGGTAGGGCAGACAGTTCTCTGTGAATATCTTGAGAACTGTAGGGCCTAGGATGACCATTTTGTTCCGTATGTTTGCCTCCTGGGGTCATGTTAACCCATTTCATGTGCATACATGTGCACAAACAGAACAGAACACACACACACACACACACACACACATACATACACAGTAATCATACGTATGACACATACTCACAAAGTAGACATATGTACGCATGCATGCACAGGCACATACGCAGGCACACACACAAGCACGCGCGCACACACACACACACACACACACACACATAACAAACATGTACATGCACACAATTCAAGAACTTCTCAGAATTATGAACAGGCAAGATGGAGGTGGGGTTGTATAAAATTAATTTTACATGTGAAATCTATGAACTAATCATGGTTTGGTACTTGTTGTCTAGCAGATACCAGTGAGAATTGAGTGTGGATAATGCAATTTAGTGAGACAGTTAGAATCATATAGGCCTTTCAGCGTGATTTATTTTTGAGGAAAAAATGTGCTGGACTGGGCGTCGGTCATATTTTGTACCGCTCTGCGGTACATCTAGTTAATGATGCATCTGTAATGGGTGGGAAACACTTGATAACCAACATTTATTTCAACCATAACTAACTGCTTACATATTAGTTCAAACCGTTCAAAACTATTTAGGACACGCAATTGAAATGCATGAAGGTTCTTGCCATCCGTGGGTTAATCTTCCTCTCCTGGAGGTACTACGCGTGATCAGCCCCCTCACTCAGTACATGTCTTCCCTGAAGCAGAAAGACTTCAGAGTTAACTTTTCCAGATGAGCGCCTTTCCTTTGTTCTTCTCCCCACTAAAGCCTGGACATGAGAGGAGTTCTCTAATCAGCCCTGGTCTCCACAGGGTGCTTAAGGCCCCTCAAAGTCAGACGTAATGGACCCTCTATGGGGCACTCACATCACATAACTGGTCACTGTACACTGATAATCAGCAGGTCAGGTCCATGTCCAAACCATACTGTACATTCATATTACTCCTACACAATCTGGACTGTGGTCATAACATCTACATCTTATAACTTATTCCCCGTTATATATTGTTCTTAAAGTATATTCTTTTTCTTTGTTTGTTAAGCAATTATATTATGTTTACATTCCTGTCTTTTCATAGTCATAGTTAATATTTAATAATAAGCAAAGTTATTGCACTGTTCAATCCCTGCACTGTTCACTTTGCACTACCACCATTGCACACACTCTACCATAACATCTTATTATGGTCAGTCTACCAGACCTTTGTAATGTTTTCACATGCTCTTTAAATGTTTACATTTCTTTGAGTGATTTGTATGTATGTAAGATATGTGTGTATGTGTGTTTGTTGTGTTATGGTTATATAACCCGGGGCTACTGCCTCGGGATTAATAAAGTATGTATGTATGTATGTATGTATGTATGTATGTATGTATGTATGTATGTATGTATCTATCTATCTATCTATCTATCTATCTATTTTAGTGTAATAAAATATATAAAGATACTGGCAAAATCTGGATCAAATAAAATTTGGTCTAGCTGTTCTAGCATGTTCTGAAATTATCACAGGAAAAAGGTGTGTGTGTGTGTGAATTTTCTTGTTTCAGAAGCATACAGTATGTCCACTCTAACAGCAAGCATTTCCCCTCACCTGAGCACAGTGTCACTGGAGCAGCAGGTCTCCAGAGGGATGCTGTAGCCCACCTCGTGGCCAATGTTCACGTCCATCTCGTCGGCCACGCGCAGGGCCAGCTCCACAGCCTGCTGCCGGTGGATCTGCGTGCACACCACCATGCCATGCTGGAACTGCGCAGACAGACAGAACTCTGCACACCACTGGGGGATCTGCAGGTGGGCCACAGACAACACAAAACGGCTGCATTAGGACCGTGCTGCTGAAGATGCAGTAGGGCTGTGCAATTAATCAGAAGCATATTTCAATTATATTTATGACTCCCAATGATTATGAAAACAGCCTTTATTATAAAACAACAATTGTTTTGCCATATTCTGCTTTGCAACAGTGTATTTGTTTTGTCATAGTAATAAATCCAACTTTTGCTAACGGGTAAATGTTGTAATTTATTGATGTAATTAATTTTTGGAATGTTTCGAAAATGGATGGTGTCTCCATTATCATGGCATAATTGTGTTAAATAATCATGATCTCAATATTGACCAAATTTACTGTAATCATGATTTTTGCCATGATCGAGCAGCCCTAAGATACAGGCCATTCTCAGTTTCCGTATAGCCTACATGGCATTTCAGTTTCAATCAGCATATTACATAGTAAAGACAACCACACCACAGTGTACATGATCACCCTGCAGGGATTAGATGAGATGAGATAAGATAGATACGATTAGGAGACACCCTGGGGTATTATTTCACTATGACCATAACAACCATTCACTAACAGTGTCTTGTGGCAACATCATTATTGGCAATAGGATATGTTATGATTTGTGACATGACTAAAATATATATATACTATTTTGTGACATAATAGTGCACCATTATCTGCCATTAATTGCATTTGTTTCTGAACAAATATTCAACTTGACCAATCTACTACTTTTGGCAACAGAAACACTGACCAGATTTCAGAGCCCACACAGAGATACGCCCACTTGGGGAGGTCAACCCCTTGCCTAATGGAGGCACATCACAGTCTATGCCCCTAATGGAAACTGCTTGGGCAGCAAAGTGACAGCTCCAATGGATGAGGGCTTAGCAGCGGGAGGCCCCCCCCCAGACCCCTCTAACTCAGGCCAACAGCTGGACCTTTTGTATGAGCGCCGGCTGCATTAGGCCTGCTCTGAAAGCACAGGCAGACAGGACACACACACAGGCTAGCGCCTGCATCTGCTGCACCAAGCCTATTGAATGCACTAAAGACTGAGTTTATCTAGGACAAAACTAGGCTGGGGGATGGAACCCTTCTGTCAGCCTGTCTGCCTCATAGCTGCTGTGTGTGTGTGATCAACTAAATTACATTCTATTCTTAAAGTGAGAGGATATATGACAATAAAAGTGTTCAATATTCACTCACAGGGACGTCATTCACTATTTATAGATACAAATATTTAGGCATTGACAACAAAAAGGTAGATTCCAAACCTAACATTAAATACTTCACATAAAACCTGTGCAGTCATGACATAGTCAGACACGTAAGCCTAAACCTTCAAAGAAAGTTACATTTCTGTGTAAAGGGATTTGAAAGTGATTGCCACCACAAACAGACAGGGTTGATGGGATTAAACTGTCAGGATAAATAAAGGCATTAGGTAACACAGGCAGTCAATATGATTAGTGTTCTTGTTCCTTCACAAAGACTACTGACTATTTTCACAAAGCTACTGACTCCCTCTCATGTTAACCAGGTCAACTCCACAAAGGTCTGCGAGGTCATTCTGCTTGCTGTAATGTAATATGGAGTCCCTCTGGCTATATATAGACAGGCCAAGCCTACAGTCTGAACTACTTTGTTTAAGAAACTTCTATGGTAGGAAGTCGTGTTAATTTATACAGATTCACGCATCATGGTAAATATGGTTTGCCTTAGAGCTTCAAGCAAGTGCAAATAATCCCACTGTAAACGAATAGTCTACTTCATCAATAATATTTTAGATCCGCGGTCATCAGTTGCAGCCTATAGGCTATACTTTTGTGCTTCTGCCTTTTGGAAAATGTTCAAATTTTGCACACAAAGTACCACTAAAGGCAAATTCTGTCTCATCATAAAACATGCCTGAAAATACTGATGCAGAAATCATGCACTCACCTGCGAACTTTTTCCAGTTTTTGTTGTGCCTGAAACTATTACAATTTGGTTATTCATCAACAGGTCCAGGAATTCGCATCGTACTTTCCAAACAGACAGGGACTTTCTCTCTTTCAAAAGTTTGTAATAACGGGAAGAATATGGCAGACCATCAAACTGATTCAGCTCAAGATCATCCCCAAAACCAAAAGCTTCCTCAGCAGCACCATCAACAACATGAGAAAGAGCACAAAGCTCAGTGTCTGTGTGATCCTCTGAAACACAGGACTCCGCCATAATGATTGCCTATAGCCAGCCGCGAGTCCCTATGCTGAGCAAAGGAACCCGACCAGGGCATGGAGAAGTCTATAGCTTCCAGTCAGGTTATGTCCAAAGAATTGTTACAAAGAAATAGCAGAACCTATGTCTTGCAAAACCACTCGTGACTTTGTCAACCGATGATAACACAACGCCACCTGAGAGCGCGCAAACCGAGAGCGGCAAAACGCTTCGCTCAAGAACGTAAAAATAGTCTACACTTCAATAGTTTTTAACAGTTTCGTGTTTCCAAGTATATTTCTCCAAAGAGCCATTTACTTCCACATAAACAATGTTGATCCCGTCGAATTGTTACACTCCATCCCTTGGAACACGTGAACTGAGCCCGACGCTCTCACGAATGAGTTTCGAGAGCCTCGGTCTGATCATGTGGTCACTAATCCCATTATAAAAAACGGTGCTCCCGAACTGTTCATATACTGAGCCCAGTTGTAGGAAATGTTTTCATGACACATTTGGTAAAATAAGTTGAGAGTAGGCCTATGTCATGCCAAATGTATTTATTCAGAACGCGCATGCACTGACAGACAGTAGCCTACAAGAAACAGGCACTAGGCACACAAGTGAAACTTTGTAGCCCATGCAATGTGTAGGTTCCGCACATGTTCCTATAGCAACTGCAATCATCTGGTGAGCAATGATGTACACAGGTCGACCACTGGTCAAAGCCAGTGGAGAAAGCAACCAAAATGGCACTATCACGAACAGCGCAGAGCTTTATGGAGAAACAAGGTAAATTGAGCATCTTGCTATGCTTAATATTGGTTTTGGTGACATGCAAAATGATCTCTTAAGTTATTACAGTATAACAAGAGTAATTCGATCTTTAAAGTAGTAGACATGGGATTTAAAAATCAACTCAATGTAGCCTAGTCTAACAACACTGTTTTCCTCCTGGAATCCGATTGAGTTTAAACTGGATTTTTTATATCTGTGGTAGGCTAAGACATGTGCGCACCTATCCAGTAAGAGGTCATGATTGAATGGGCTGGTATCATATAACAAATTAGATACCCCTGAACAATAGCAGCATAGGCTAATCATTGAACCTCTTCGCTTTCAAGGGATTTTCTAACTCCCAAATGATTTATGAAGAGAACATGAATGGCATGTAGGCCTAGACAAAATCTATCTTGTTTTTCAGAGCAAATGCAATTAATATTTTCAAACCAAGTCCCTTTTTCACTCAGTGATGTTACCCGATAAGTGTAGGTCTAAGAATGTAAAACCAATAGCCAAACATAGGCCTAGAGCTCTGGAAAAAAAAACAAGAGACTATTGCAGTTTATCTGATGTTACTATTTATAGACATGTGTTTGAGTATTAAGAGTTTTGTTTTATTCTATCAGCTACTGACAACATTTATCCCAAATTCCAAATAAAAATATTGTCATTTAGAGCATTTAATGCAGAAAATGACAAATGGTCAAAATAACAAAAAAGATGCAGTGTTTTCAGACCTCAAATAATGCAAAGAAAACAAGTTCATCAAGTTCATATTCATTTATAAACAACACAATACTAAAGTTTTAACGTAGGAAGAGTTCAGAAATCAATATTTGGTGGAATAACCCTGATTGTCAATCACAGCTTTCATGCGTCTTGGCATGCTCTCCACCAGTCTTTCACATTGCTGTTGGGTGACTGTCTTCCTCCTGATCACATCCAGAGGTTTTCAGTAGGGTTCAGGTCTGGAGATTGGGCTGGCCATGACCGGGTCTTGATCTGGTGGTCCATCCACACCTTGATTGACTTACCTGTGTGGCATGGAGCATTGTCCTGCTGGAAAAAAACAAACCTCAGAATTGGGGAACATTGTCAAAGCAGAAGGAAGCAGGTTTTCTTCCAAGGTAACCTTGTATATGGCTTGATTCATGAGTCTTTCACAAAGACGAATCTGCCCGATTCCAACCTTGCTGAAGCACCCATTACCGATCTTCCACCAAATTTCACAGTGGGTGTGAGACACCAGCTTGTAGGCCTCTCCAGGTCTCTTTCTAACCATTAGATGACCAGGTGTTGGGCAAAGTTGAAAATTGGACTCAGAGAAGATGACCTTACTCCAGTCCTCTATGGTCCAATTATGGTCTTTTGCAAACCCCAGCCTGGCTCTTTTATGCTTCTCATTGATGAAGGGCTTTTCTTCTAGCTTTACACAACGAGCCCTGCCCTTAGGAGTTGTTTCAAATCATGAAATATTATAATATATTTTCAGAATGAATTCTGATCTGAAGTTAATTGCAAAGATCCTCTTGAACTGTCAGGCAACACACAAGCCAATCACACTTTCTAATTCAGTGGTAGGCCTGTCCCACCTTGTTACTGTTGCTACTGTTACTGTTGTCCAACTTTAGCTCACGTCCAAAATGACAAGTGAACAGCCCGTTAACCGTGCTGCAGAGTCTCTCATGTTTGCAATGAGAGTTCGACAGAGAGATGATAGCATAGCAGATCATGAAAAATGGTGAGCAAGGTAATCCAAAGTTAGCTGATTTCTACATTGTTAGTTACCAGCAGCTTGGATGAAAAGATATTCAGTCTAACGTTAACATTAGAACACACTTGTTCGGCAGTAGCCAATTTAAAGGGACACCAGGCACAAAGTCTCACAAAGTCTCAGACATCACGAGAAGCAGGATCAGTTTACATCCTGCATCCCCAGCACAGAGGCTAACGAAACGCTAGCGATTGTTGCAAACGTGTGTATAATGGCAGAGCCGGGGAAGAGGCAGCGAAAACCCTTGACGGAAGATGCAAAGAAAGGGAAAAGAGCTTCAGACCAAGCGAGGGCTCACACACGTATCGACACGTACAGACACTAGGGGGAGCTTCGTAGAGACAATGTATCAGGCTTGCCTGGTGTCCCTTTAATGTTACAGACAGGGACGCCGCTTGGGGGAGTTTCTTTTCAACTCTTTTGGTATGGTCAATAGTTATTTTTTTATTCCAATTATAACCCCAAAACAGAAAAAGTTGGGATGTTGTGTAAAATGCAAAATAAAAATAGAATGTGATAATATACAAGTCTTGTAAACCCATATTTAGCAGTAAAGAGGACATTTACAACATATCAAATGTTGGAAATGACAATTTGGACTATTTCATGGAAAATATATGTTTATTTTGAATTTGATGCCAGCAACATGTTTCAAAAAAAGTTGGGACTGGGGCATGTTCACTACTGTGATGCCTCACCTCTTAATTTTAACAAAATTCTGTAAATGTTTAGGATTCTGTAAATGTTTTTGAGAATGAAATGTTGCCTCATTACTCCCCGATACACTCTAAAAAATAATGGGGCCAGTACCGGTTCTTCAGAGCGATGCCATAGAAGAACCTTTTTCAGTGCTTCAAAGAACCATCGAGGCAACAGTTCTTTAAAGAACCATTTAATGAATGGTTCTTCAAAGAACTTGTTTTAGTTCTATGAAGCACCTTTTCAAAAGGTTCTTCCAAGCTCCTATTCCCAAAAGGATCTTCAAAGAACCCTCAAACAAGGATCTTCAAAGAACCAGTTGATCTAGTTCTTCAAAGAACCACTATAGGTTCATTATACACACCTCTTGATTTTATGATGGTTGCTTGGTTATGATTTTTTTTTACAACTAAATGATGCATCTATGCTTTCAGAGGAAGAATACAGACAATACTTCACACTTTTGGTCATTTTTATGTTTATTAAAAATCTTTATGTTTACAAGTTCATTAGCGATCATCAACTATACCATTGCGCGCACACATACACATATAAAGCGTTATAATCAACTGATTAAAACAGCAATCAAAATAGCAATAGCAAAAGCAAGGTGTGATCACACACACACAATAGCAATGCAGCGGTCACGCTCTCACAAACACAATAGCAATGTCTTGTTGTTATTAAATTAACTGATCATTTAGACAGAAACACACATACACACACATCAAAATAGCAATGCCTGTGTTATTAAATTAACTGATCATTTAGACACACAGGTGCAATCTCTCTCTCACACACACACACACACATACTCAGTGAAGGGAATTGAACAGCTTCTGCACTGTCAGAGGAACAGCACTTTTCATCTGAAAGACAAAGGCCTCAAGAAAGGCCAGTGTCTTTCGGAGAGGTTTGGGATAATGAACTTGATAGACATGGAAAAGAGAAAAAGACACAGCTAAGGCCAAACTGACATCAATGCTACCATCATCTAAAATCATGTTACAACCATCCATCTTCACAGCTACTTCCGTGCTGGACAGGGGGTTGGAGCCGGTCATCACGATGGTGGGTGTGGGAGAAATGGGCTCCTATAAAATCACACTGCATGTTACAAAATATTACAAACTGTTCAACCAAATACAAGCATGCAAACCAACAAACAATGAACCAGCTTTCTTGTAATATCAAATTCTATCGTGTGATCTACCAGTTCTAGCATTTGTGGCCACTGTATTCTAGACAACGTGGAAACAAAAGTATTCCATGAAAATGCCACATTAAAGCGATACAGTAACAAAATGCTACGGACTATTTTCTAAGGAGGCCTTACCTGGTCGTTGACAAAAAGGAATGCAGGATTTTCTTTGAAAAATGATGGCAGCAAGACAATGGCTGCATTGACCATTTGAGCTATAACAAAACAAAAATAAAAAAAACAGACAACCTTTCAATTCCAGAACCCCACATTGTTTAGTCACTAAATGGTATTCTGCTAAATAGCACTAATTTTTACTTTACACATGACATGGGTGACCGTTAACATACCAAGTTTTTTTTTGCTAATTACTGTATACATTTAGGAATAGGTTTCATCTGCATACTTGTACATAACATCAGAAAACTTCCAATACAAAAGATGTCAAGAATAATCAGATGACGAAGTTTTGTGGGGATATCTATTAGTTGAGGTTTATAATCTATTCCCCTGTAATGTAGCTCTCCATAGGTATACTGTATTATAGACATAAACATCCTGATAAAACACTAAAGCTACCCCGAATGCAATGCTTGAGTGGTACAGATGGGCCAAATTTGGGCATCTAGTTCAAAGACTAGTAGTAGGTGACAGGGGGGAAAACATGGGTTAATGAAAAAACATACACACCTTTTCTTTCTTGTTCATCCTCACATGACTGCAGTGTCTGCAGGCAGGTGTCTTTTAAAGTACCTGTAGAAAATCAGTAATACCAAAATGTAATTACTATATTCATATTGTTCTACATATCATTAACGTAAATCTCAAAAAATAAACTGTATTTTGCATTAGAAATCAGCAATGCTAAATTGTTTTGAAAACAAGCATAATTTATTTCAGGCCCCATTTACACGTACATGGTTATTTTGAAAAACAGACATTTTTCTTCGTTTGCGCCCTAGCGATTCTTTCTAAAATCTCCAGCCAGAGTGGAGATTTTGGAAAACTTTGGTTGCACGTTTGCATGTAAACTTGTAATGTAATCTTGAATTTCCCCTTGGGGATCAATGAAGTATCCATCTATCTATCTATCGATCTATCTAAACGGACAAAAACGGAGGTTTAGGCAGCCGACGTCACAGTAGGCCTATGCGCCAGAACTTGCACCTGCGCCAAAAGTGCAACCTATGTTTAGCCTACATTTTCATTTGGCTATGGTGATCATAGATGCATTCAGAGTAGCAGTCGCATTTTATGTTGGTGCAAACTATTTTCATCTGTTTGCAAGTGCAAATACAGTTTAAAAGAGAAAGAGGAAGTGATTTGTTGCTGTTGTTGCTATTTTCGGGATTCTGATTGGCTAACGTCGGCTTGAGCTTCTCGTTACACTGCCAACTACAGGTTTGGCATGCTTGAGATGGCATATATACACGGGTTAGTGTAAACGAAAACTTTTCTGAAAACTGACAGGTGTGCACGATGATATTTTTGAAAATGGAGAGGGTGAAATGTACGTTTATGAAAATAGCCGGCCACGTGTAAGCGTAGCCTCAGTCAATTGCACTGAGCCCTCACAGATACGAGCTCTTTTCCTGTATTGCAGCACCCCCCCTATAGAGGCCAAATGATGCCAATTTCCTAGTACGTCATCACAATCATGTACCAAGTTTCTATACCAAGTTTGGACATCATACATCAAAGCCTTGCTGAGATGATATACCTCAATGTTCAATATCTGGTATACCGTTCAAACGTTAAATGTTTTAGTTTAATTCTGAGTCTGCAAAGGCAGAAATTCAGACTGGGCCAATGTCTCCTCATGATCCATAAGAAATTTAAAGTAACATTATCATGCATCACTGACTGCACCTGTAAAAAAAAAAACTCTGTACCTTTAGGTGCCTTTTCTAACAACTTTGGCGCAAGTTCTCCCATTTTTGTTAGGATGGTTTTATCAGCGTCGATCTGGTAGATTCTTTTCATCTCTCCAAGGAGCTGTGGTAAACACAGAGGAAAATTGATGGCTGCATAAACAAAGTTGGTTGTTCTTGCACTAGACAAACAGCAGATTTATTGTAGGGAGAAGTGGTAGTATAATCTAGTGTAAGGGTTAGCAAGCCATAGCCAGAAAAGTTGTGAAGATGCCATCACTTGCTACCCTTGAGCAAGGCACTTAACACCAAGGCGGGGTCCTAAAGCAATTTACAAATCTAAATCACTTGGATAAAATGGATAAATGCATAAATAAATAAAATGTATTTATATTCTCCAACACATATACTTACAATATTTGGTCTCATGAGACAGGGAAATTCTTTAAGGACTTCAGCAGTGGTGTGGTTTTGAATGTAGTGCTGCCGATAGGTCTTGGTTCTGTCGAGCCGCTGTAGAATTATATCAAAACTTGGCCTCGCCTTATGGTGCTCCTGCTGCAAAACCTCAATGTGCTGAAGGATGGATCTCAAGTCTTCTGCAGAATCCAAGGAAACCTACAGTGCAGAACACCCCACCCCCCGCAAAAAAGGCCAAATGGTCACCTGTCGTCATCATAAAGGCTGATTTTACATGCCAGCGGAGCAGAGGGATGCAGTGTGCTGGGTTCCATACACGTGTTTAACCTGCCTCAACAAATGCTGGTGCTCCATTTCTTACCTGTTCGCAGCTCCTCTTCTGCAGGCAAACCTCCTCAGTCTCAACCCCCCGCTTTCGTCCTGAATGGCGTGCCGAGTACTTCTCTTTCATTTTGAAAACTTCTTCCAAGTTCACTAGTGGTCTTCTTTCTTTCTTAAATTTGTTTCTAAGTGATTCGAGCAAGGCATCCTAGGGAAAAAAACAGAGTGGTAGATTTACTAATTATTTAAGTGGCTTAAGTATAAGTATATATACTCTTTTGATCCCGTGAGGGAAATTTGGTCTCGCCATTTAATCCCAAGCCGCGAATTAGTGAAACCCACTAAGCACACAGTGAGGTGAAGCACACACTAATCCCGACACAGTGAGCTGCCTACTACAACAGCGGTGCTCGGGGAGCAGTGAGGGGTTAGGTGCCTTGCTCAAGGGCACTTCAGCCGCTTCCTACTGGTGGGGTTCGAACCGGCAACCCGGTTATAAGTCTGAAGCTCTAACCAGTAGGCCACGCCTGCTCCAAGACAAGATATTGGAGTTGTCACCACAAAGCCCTCATACTATCAAACATTTGTGGACAGTACTGAAAAGGGTGTGTGTAGGCTCTTTTTATTCTGATATTTAACAAATACAAAAAATATGTTAATATTAACTGACCTAAAACAGAAAACTTTTACTCTGATTTAATGATTAAAGGTAAAGGTCAGGGAAAAAACTTCTGGTTTCCACTGTATTTTGACCTTATAACCCTAAAATAATTTTGTTACTTACGTATCCAGAGCCATATTTCTCCCTGAGAAAAGGGAAGCGAATCAAGGTTGATCTCAATGTAAGAACATATTGAGTGTGAGAGGGATACCTAAGGACATTGACAAAACAAACAAACTAAACTATTGCAAGTATTCAGTGTTTCCCATACATTGAGTTAAACTATTTATTGGCTACTGGCTTCTTCAGAAGATCATGTAGGGAAATTAAGCTACACAGGAACTGAACCTAGATAAATCATTTTGTAATTATAAAAAAAGAATGAAGGATGAGTGACACTTACATGGTTTTTTGACTGAGGTGGTCAAACAAAGCCTGAATGAGGGCATTTTTCAGTTTGTTCTTCCCCTGAGACTTGAACTGTGGATCCTGTGAACTTAAAGCACTATTGAGAAAAGGTGGGAGGATGACATCAAAGGAAACTGGCGAAACTGGTGAAACTGGCATCACTGGCGTCTCCGCTCTCACTTCAGCATCATGGCTGTCTCCCCTATCAATTAGAAAACAGAAATGTTTGCACATTTATAATAATCTTCATATAACACATTTCAGTAAACATATTGAACTTTGCTTAATTACTTACAACTTCAATTTATCTAGAGCAGCCATGAACTGAACCTGGTCCTTCATCTTCGGAAACATTCTCTCACTCATACGTTCTGTCATTTTTGTGAGTGTAAGGCCATCAACTTCATTTTCTGGAGGTGTGTGAGGTGAGGAAAAACTGAATTTAATCAACATGACATATGGACATTTTTATTCAATAAAAAAAAAAAAAAAACATCAATTTGTATTATTACCTCACCACTAGGCAATTGCTTTGTACGGCCGATGGAAAAGAGTAATAAACTGTCTGCCAGATAGTTCATAGCAGTCCAGCCTGTGGTAGTCCAACTTTTCACCAGGCTTAAACACAATCTGATTTGCTGTTGGGCTCACTTGATAAGCATGAAGATGGGTGTCAAAGGCCAAGGTTGTGAGGAATTCAGCAACAATAAACCAAGTTGCTCTTGCGTTCACAATCTGGGTCACCTTTACAAACAGAGGAATTTCATCCTGGTACAAATCCAAGATGAAACAGTCACCAACAGAGTATTTCACAGTGTCTATATCGACCTCTGAGCAGGTCCAGAATGTCTCCCCTAGGATTTCAGTTGCTCAATAGTATGGGATATTCTTAGTCATGTTTATCATTCCATTATGCACCTAATTTGACAATTCTAGACTGCAGACTGCTGGATCTTATAACCTGGACTCTTCCTCTATGGAGAAATACTATATACTATACCATACATGGGCAACATACGGCCCGCGGCTTTCCCTGACCGGCCCGCGTAAGGTCCATGAAAGAACAATAGTCAAGAGCCTAGCATAGAGATAATGCATGCAAATCAATATCGTTGCTTTTATTTTGAAAGCTATTTGTACGCCCATACATTTGTGCGTGGATGCATAGGATGTAAACACCCTCACTGATGTGCTGGTGAATAGAATTTATGCTTCTGCGTCGACACAATGCAGTTGCCGTAAACCTTTCAAAGTTTTGTGTCTCTTATGTCTGCGTCGCTCACCACCGCAAAGTTGGTCAGAACGAACTCCTGCTGTTTATTGGCGATACGAAGTGTTAATTTCAAAACGTTACTGGCAGATAGACAGTTTACATTCAGATAACCCCGTCATTGTAACCAAAATATGTCTGAGTTTATTTGCAAAGCTTATGTTAGCGAAGTTAGCGAACTAGTATGATGCTACTACCCACAGGTTGCTTGAAGCAGCCGGCTCAACACAGGGTGAGTTGACCAATCAGTTTTGTGCATAAAGTTAAAGCAAAAACATAGCCTACATTTTTAAAATAGTTTTCTTTGTGCATGTTGATTAACTAATGACAGCCTACTATTGTCTGCTCCACATTTTCATAGTCTAATTCTGCATAGAGTTAATTTAATGATGGTGATGGTAATGATTTAATGATGAAATATTGCTGAGTGTTGAGGAAATGGTGGCACAGGCCTATGGTTGTACTGACTCCTTCACATTTTCATGGCCTAGCCTAAATTATATAGCCTAGATATTGTAGTAGGCTACTTTTTTATATCAGTCTTTGAAAACTGAAAAAAAAAATGTCAATGTCAAAAAATCCTTTTCGAGAATGATTACATACTGGACATAGATTAAATAGCCTATTGCTGTTTTTCCTTTGTCTCCCTCACATTTTCATCTGTTCTTATGAGTAGTAAACAAAACCATATGATTTACTTAATGTTATACAAGAACAGAATAGAATTGGACAGAATTGAGTTCAGACTTGAGTTCGGTATTTTGGGTCCGGCCCTCCTCAACAGTCCCAGTTTGTCATGTGGCCCCTTGGGGAAATTAGTTGCCCACCCCTGTACTATACTATACTATACTATACTATACTATACTATATTAATATGTGCAGAATTAATTTTCACATCACATCATACAATTTTAGCTGTTACAATTTTATCTGCAGTTTTTGATTTAGTATCAAACTATACACATAGACAATGGTTATTAGAGGTTTTCCTGAGCCCATACAATGACCGGTCTGGAAACAGGTCTGGTGTTGATGCAGTGCCATCTGAGGTCCCAAAGACCATCCAATTTGTTTTTCAGCTCTTTCCCTTGTTTGCAAAGATTTCTCTGGATTCTCTGAATGTTTTAATAATATTATGTCCTGTAGATGATAAACTCCCAAAATACTTCACAATTCTGTTAAGAAGCATTACAATGACATTGTTTCATCATTTGTGCACACAGGTTTATACAGAGTAATGAATACCCCTACATCTTTACTTCTAAGGGACCCTGCCTCTCTGGGATGCTCTTTTTCTTACCCAATCATGTTGCCAGCTACCCTAATTAGTTTTTAAACATTCTTCGTTTTGTTTTCTTTATTGTTAAACAACTTTTCCAGCATGTTGTTACCCCTGTCCCAACTTTTTTTAAAACATGTTGCTGGTATCAAATTCAAAATGAACATATATTTTCCATGAAATAGTCACATTTGTCTTTCAACATTTGATACTGTATGTTGTCTGTGTCCTTTTTGCAACTAAATATGAGTTTAAGAAATTTGCATTCTGTCTGACATTCTGTTTTTATTCACATTTTACACAACGTCCCAACTTTTTCTGTTTTGGGGTTGCACTTTTGGGATACTACTAGCACTGTTTTTGCCATCCAGCTGTTATTGCAAGAGGATAGTAATGGAAAGTGTTTTTTTTTATACTTTTCCTCATTAAATAAGATTTGGTTCAGGTGATCACCCAGTCAGTAACTCATTAAGTAGAATGAGGTGTGCTTGTGTTGGAATTCAACAGACACTGAAATTAAATGGCTGTTATACGTGTAGAGATGCTGATTTTAGAAAAATTACAGTGGTGTATACACAGTAAGAGAGACCACTGTAATTTTTTCTGAAATCAGCATTAGATGATCTCATGTCCGCAGAAATGTAGTTGCAATGCTATTTTGTCATGTCCAATTGCATTCCTGCATATGAACTGCAAGGAATTGATCAAAAATTGCAGTTTTGCAGTCATTTTTGTCTGGGATTTTTGACAAATGAATATAGACTCAACAATAGGATGATATTCAAGAACAATAGGGGTTCATACAGTCTGAATAAAAAGACCCTCTGCCTATTTTGAGTGAAATGGGAGTCATGTAATGTGAAAATAACACCACTATTTTGGCGCCATCCTGTGGTAGAATACGTGGTATGGTGTAATAGTTGCTTATAACGAAAGCATTGTTGTTTAGAGAATAATACTGTCATCTAGACAGGTGTAGACTCTCTTGCCTGGTCCCACTGGTTATCAGTGATGTCAGCCACCACAGTATTGAACTGACCTGGGGAAAGGAGGAGAAAGAGGAACGTGTGGGATCGCCTGAGGAGTGGACATGCTTCACCCTGGAGGAGGAGGATCCCAGAAAGCACAGCTTTGCTGCAGTCTATGTGTAAGTGTAGCCAAAGTCCTTTTTTGACAAGTCCCTCCACTCGGCGGCCATATTACAACGCTTTTTGGGCACTCATCGGGCATCCTGTTCGGCAGAAATGCGCGTGAGCAAGGATTCACGACACCAATCTTGCTCCAGCTGCGAGTTCACAACACATGATTGGCACGATGTCTTCACAACACACGATATGATTGGCTCAATGTATTCACATCACACCACATGATTGGCTCAATGTATTCACATGTCAACGTTTTGCCAAGGAGGGGTGGGATATGTGTAGACTACGGCCATATTGGTGTTACAAACTAGCCCCATTCATTTCTATGGAGGATTTTTTGAGTGCTGTCTCCACATTAGAAAGTCTCTGGTGTAGCTGATATGTAAGATTGATTTGCTGGCAAATGAGTAATGCTGACACATAAGGACAGATCTTGGTGTGAGTTGCAGGGCGTTCTCATATACTGATATTCATTTCTTCATTTCTCATTTTTAAGAGTTGTTTATCTGACCACTGTTATTTGTTAGTGCTCAACTACATGATTCTGTCTGTATGGTCTCAGTGGCTATGGCACACAGCACACGGTGGAAGGTCTGCAGGCCAGCACTCTGTACCGGTTCAGAGTGAAGGCAACACGTCCTTCAGGGGAGACCATCTGTGGGCCCATCCTGACTGCATCAACAGCGCGTGAGTGCAGACAACAACCACACAGCACACTGCTGAACTCAGCCTTGTCTCCTTTTGGGAATTAGGTTCAGGAAAACATTTAACAACATTTTATAAATGCATACATGCCAACTTCAGTTATATATAGGCTAAACACACACACACACACTCACACTCAGATGTGTGACTGGGTCTGGTAATTGTTTAGGTGAGCCAGTGAATGGCAGGAACCTGCACCAGGCTGTACTGATGAACGATGAGGAGGAGCTGAGCCGAGTGCTGCAGTCCAGGTGAGCACTTCACCCACACTGATCCAAACACCACCCACAATCACCCAAACACCACCCACAATCACCCACACTGATCCAAACACCACCCGCAATCGCCCACACTTATCCAAACACCACCCACAATCACCCACACTGATCCAAACACCACCCGCAATCGCCACACTGATCCAAACACCACCCACAATCGCCCACACTGATCCAAACACCATTCTCAGTCTCTGTGGACAGCTGACTGCACATCACTGCTACTATTAAATCCTGTAAATACAGACAGACACGCGGGGAAAAACATATTGGAATGCAATTGAAAGTCAGTGTATTAGCATTTGTATAAAATGTGTATGTAAAACATTTGACTATGCCCATATCTCTTGAGTACTTCTGGCTGATGAATGATATTTACTTTTGGAAGGCTGGTAAATGTGGATGTTCCAGATAGACTGGGCTTTACCCCACTGATGGTGGCAGCAATGAGAGGATTCCTAAGGTATCATCACTTTTTGTGTTCACTCTGTCAAAAAACGCTCTTGTCTGGTCTGGAATTGTATAAGTATATATACTCTTTTGATCCCGTGAGGGAAATTGAAACTGTATTTAAATAATATCTCTATCTGACTTCTCCACAGTCTGGTCCACATGCTGGTGCAGCATGGTGCTGATGTCAGCATGACGAATGGCAGTGGGAAGAACAGGTGGGCTCCCATTGGTGCTCTCTCTTTAAACAGCCTGCTGCTCATTGCTCGTTCTGCTTTCTTGGCAAATTTCATTGTCCATGCAGGTGTATCCAAAATTATTTGACCTCTCTTGATGGTCTACGTACAATATATTTAAAAATAATCCAGTGAAGCATGTGAGTAATTGCATGTGTATGTGTGTGTGTGTGTGTGTGTGTTTGTGTGTGTGTGTGTGTGTGTGCATGGGTTGCAGTCTGATGCTGGCATGTTTCTGTGGGCACCTGGAGGTGGTGCGGTGCCTGCGTAAGTGTGGCGTGCCGTGGAGCGCCATGGACAGGGCTGGCTGCACAGCACTGCACTGGGCCACAGATGGAGGCCATCTGCCTGTCTTACAGCACCTCTTACAGGACGGCTGCAAGGTCAGACACTTCCCAGGGTCACATCCAGGGCACAACCGCTGAACCGCTTCAATCACTCAAACTCCAGTAAAAGTCACTTTTCTGCTGTAGCATAAAGATAGCATGACATGGGCAGGTAGATACAGTTCTCTTGCTAATGGAGACCCACAATTTGCTGGCATGCTTCCCTGGTATAAGTAGCTGGCCTGCTGAGTGCCTTGTTATTTGTGCATGATGAACATGTACATGCAGAGCCACATAATTGGTGTAGTGCCATATAAAACTGTCCATTCCATAATCCATATGTGGCTGTGGATATAGCTTGTATATCCATACGGACACATCACTGTCTACATGAGCTGATGTTTTCTTCTGGCCCCCAGGTGGATGTGAGGGACAGTGTGTCATACTGGACGCCCCTAATGAGGGTGTCAGCTGTCAGTGGGGATGCTGAGATGGCAGCTCTTCTTATCAGAGCTGGAGCAGACGTCAATGTCAGAGACCGCGATGGCAAGACTCCTCTAATGGTATGCACTGCAGATTTAAAGGTACCACAGAGTTCAACAACCACCATGTGTGTAGAAAGCACCATGAAACAAAACCCCTTAATGTCTATGTCATTCTTAAAGGGCACTATTAAGTAGAATTGTTCATTGATTCAGGCACAATTAAGGGAATAACTGACAGATTAAATTATCAATAGATTAAACAGTCATTAAGGGCCGAGACTGAATTAAAGGCTCCTTAATACACATTAAGGGGTGTTGTTGGTTGGTTTGAGCCTTCATATCAAAGGGTCAACATATTAGTTATTGCTGCCCTTGAGGGTTCATTGTGACAGGGATATGATGCAACCCTTTCTAGAAAATCTAGTGTGGTGGTATGTACAAGTAGCTGGAGTTATTTAGATGACGTGTGCTTGGCTAATATTGATGGGAGATTGTGTTCACTGAGTCATTGTAGTAGAACAGAACGGTATTACTTGGAAATGCTGGTTACATTTAGGACTAGCTTGTAAAATCTTATCTTCATAAAGGTAGCAGTGCTAAACAACCATGAAGCATTGGTCAAGCTATTACTGGACAACGGAGCTGATAAGCATGCTAAAAATGGGGTAATGTACAGTTCATGTAGTAATGCATGGAAGCAACTGAAGTTTAGATATCATAACTATATCTTATGTAATGTTATGTAATCTTCATAACTGTATTTATATTTTTAAAAAGTTATTAATTATGATTATTTTACTTCACCATTTTCTTCTTTAGTTTGGATTAGGTGCCATAGAAATGGCGAAGTCTTTTGAGAGAAAGGTAAATGTAAACCAACATATGTTAATTCTTTGGTCTAAATTTCCTCACGATACAGTGAAGTTCAGATAATGCAGTTGCCCATGTCATATGTGTTGTTTCAGAACATCTTCCGGATGCTCACAGGAAGGATGTTTGATTAGAAGATTATTTACTTGGAAGAATCCTAACATATCAGTGAGACCATTCACCACAAAGCAAAATAGCAGTTTTAACAGCTTTACTAATATATGGAGATCTGATTTTTTAAAATCTGTGCAGACACTGACACCTACATATGGTACATTTTACGCTATTATTTATCAAAGATTTATTGTACAAAAAGACCTTGATAATGTGTTCACCTGTAACACAGTCAATGAGGATATGAATCCAAGAATAGAAATCCAGCAAGAGAGATGAATACTGGTTAAAGTGTTCATACAAAATTCAAATAAATGAGTAAAAAATGTGAGCAAAGCAAAGTTAAGCTAATGCATTACAATTCAAAAGATGTGGCCTTGGTTTCTAATCAATGTAGCAGTGATACATTTGTTTGCAGTCAAGTATTGCTAATTAGATGCAACGGATGAGAGAGAAAGAATAGAGTGAACAAAACCTATTTAAGTCTTTTTACATTGTAAAAACAAAACTTAAACTAAGCCTTGTACCATATGCAGGATATAGATGATGACATTAGAAAGTGAATTATGAGTTTAAAAACAGTTATTTAAATGAGATACATCAACAAAAGAAAGTAATTGGCACATGAAACAAGTAAACAAACACAATTTGATGTACAATATAGATAGAACAAGCCAGACTCAAGTTTTTGGACATTGCTGGCTCAGAGGCAATGTGCCCAAATCTCAGTGGGCAAGTGTAAGTGCACCTCCCATTAGGCCTGAAACCCAGGCGTGCTAGCACAGAAGTGTGTTAGCCGCAGGCGAGTTAGCCCTCTCCAGACTCCACATAGGCAGTGTGTTCTGCAGCTGTACCATCACTCCGTTACCAGGCTGCATCCTGCAGGTCCAGTCATGTAAGTCTAAAGTTCTGCTTCTCCCCTCTGAGGCTTGCAGGACATACCCCATATGCTGGAGTCCACAGTTGCCCATCAGGTGCTCTGGGGTAGTTGGGGCTTATGGCCAGGAGTGAGAATGGCACCTTGACAGATGGCTGAACAGCCCTCACTACTTTATGCTGACTATTCTGTAACATATGTAACTTCATCTACAGGTTGTTTTATCTGGTTCTTTCAAATGTAGTGGAACTACCTTGTACTCAAGTGTCTTGTTTAAAATTCAGATGATCATCATGTAAAACACCAGTAAAAACGTTGACATTCCATCCATTCTTCATTTTTCTTTTCATACTTTGAGATGTTTTGTTTACAATTACCTCAATGCATGGGTCCTATTTTCAAAGTCATGTTAAATGTAAATACACACATTTTAACATTGTCACAAAATACTTTGTGATTGTGTGTCACTTTTTGAATCAATTCACAGGATGCAGAAAAGTCTGCTCAAGATTGCTGTTGCCTCCCGTTAATCCTTCATCTCCCAAGTACTGTAGTGATTCTCCCACACATAAAGCTGCAAACGTCCCTTCCATTTCAAATCCAGTTTACTCGACCTAACATCTTTTTTTATCCGCATCTCTCCAGATGGCCCACTAATGAGAGCACTGAATCCTCTCCTGATAAAACAGAACAGTATACACAACGCAAGCAAACAGACCAAGATGTAGGAGGAGAGATTCAAATCAAACCCAAATGCTACAATTAGAAAGTGTCTACCACAGTGCACTGTGCTGAAATAAATACAGGACATAAATAACTTTACATGTACCTGAGCATGTACTCATAGCACCGTTATGAGATAGAGCACCAAGGGGTCGGGCCTGCGCCACCCCAGAGTTTCAGGACTCAGACACAATGCATGTCTTTCAAGGGCAGAAGTTTTTAGGCTATAGTGCAAAAGAAGTCTTTTTGTCCCTCCAGGGCATCCATCCCTTGTGTCAAAGGCCTCAGCTGTATTTCACTCCACCAATGATGTGAGGTTTTGGCAGTGTTGGAGGCTGCTTGGGAAGAGGTCTGGAAGGAGAGATGAGATAAAACAGTTAGACCACAGCATAGTTGAATTTCCACAGTACAAGTTTGAACGTGCATTAATTTCTGCTATCCTTCATATGTCATCCATCCATCACTCCTTACTTAGTGAAATATTACTACATGTACCTGACAACACTGATTTGCAGATAAAGTGGTGATAAATGTCAGAGGGATATTTAAAATTCTCCAAACTCTAAATATTTCCAGGTAGTCATTACATTTGGAATGAACAATAACTATGCATGCATACCTGCCAAATAATCATTATAGTAAGTAAGGAGGTGGTGGTGCTGGACTCGGGTGGGGAATGAGAGTGGTGGTCAGGGTCACCTGGTTGGATGAGGGAGTGGAGGCACTGGTCTTTGGACCCCGGGCACAGGTCCTCTCACAGGGAGCGGGACGGGCAGGGGCATGCGGGCGCTGGAGGGACTGCGCATCACACGGGCCGTCCTGCCCAGAGGGTCAGCAGGCAAAGGCTTCTGGGGAGGACTGGGCTTCTCCAGCTCCTACATGGAGAACAGCAGCACAAGTTGAGTAGCAGCCAGTGTGTAGCACTATGTAAAATATGTATATTATCCTAGGGAAACTTTACTTTAGCAAGTACGGAATAACATGACCCCAAGTTGGTGAGGATTCTACAATTTGAATATTATTCTTTGTGGCATACACTCACTGAAGTTTGCCTCGCTAAGCAAATAGTTTTAGCTTACGTAAAAAAAAGCCAAACTGGGTCACCTCTGCATCTGTCTGCTGACACAGGATGTTCTATTGTGCCAGACTGAGAAACAGTCTCACAGTAAAAGTTAATAAAATTCATGTAGTTCTCACACCTATGCCCTATTTAAGTAAATGAAAACAAAATTCAGTACAAAATGCCTTTTGTGAGTTATGTACTGTATAATTGTGATGTATTATCATGTAAAATAAAAAATACATAACACACTTCAAATATATTTTGATATAAACATTTGTACCTAAAATAGATGTTGACATTTGTTTTATGAGATATAAATGATCATGTGGATGTTGTTTTGAATTTCTCTCCAAAAGCAAGGGTCCAACCCAACCCAAGTCCAACCCAACTTGATGGTCATCATTTATGTATGGAGCAGACGGTTCATATATTGAACAGTCTCATTTAGCAGACTAGTACAGTGGTCATTTCTAACAAGATATAACCTATATGTAGACAGAATAGATTCTAATGTTTTCAAATGGAGATACAACCATAACATCAACCATATATTGTTAAATGTGTCACCCATGAAGACCACCACAGCAATGGCAGTCCATGAGTTGCCTCTGCTGCAGGTGTCCATAGACAACGCCTGCATCTGAGATCAGACAGCAATGAGTTTAAACTCTCAGTGATAACTGCTCAGAAGAGCCAACCAATAAGCACTATTTCTGCCTCGACTGTTTTAAGAAACTATCCAAGACACTACCTTATGATGCTGATCAGAATAATGCAAAAAGAACATAAAACTTTTAAAAGCCATCAAAGCCAAAGACCTTGACACAGTATAGCAATGTTATGACTAGCACTGATTGTGTATCGATTTGGTGCTGTCAGATGCAAACTCAGTTTATAATCCACAGTGACCAACAGGGGGCAGTCTAAGGCAGTGTTTTGCAGTCTGCAGGAGTGGCGTGCTGTGCTGTGCTGCATGTACTGCTGTATCTCCTGTTGCCTAGGCAGCAGCAGCGGCCCGACGGGCATGTGATGAGGGGCCGTCATGTGTTCCTAATCTAGTGCAGGAGGATGAGGTAATGATGAGCGCCTGCTACCTACTTCACATCTGTTCCCTATTCAGAGAGGGAGGGAGAGCTGGGAGAAAGAGAGACAGAGAGAAAGAGAGAGAGAGAGAGAGAGAGAGGGAGCCCTTTCCAACCTTCTCCACGGGGAGAGAGCCAAAGCTCCACAGAGCTCCCCGCCCAAACCCCCTCTGACACCACGCAGGGCTCCAAACATGATTTCACACTCGGATTCAGAGGTGCCTGTGCTGCCAGACTCCTTTCCCCCATGTAGAAAACCATGTCATGGCTCCATCCTGTGAAAGTTTGGCCTTTGCCAGGTGAAGACAATGTGATGTCTGGAGTATACCCCTCACAAGACATTCACACACATGTGGTAGGGAAATTGGGATGGTCTGTAAAATAGCTTATGGTCATTTTCAATGGTCAGCAATATTGATTCCAATCATTTCAGCATCCTGAGGGAACAACATGGATGGGAACATATGAGAAGTCATTATGAACGATCAAACCATGCACAAGGGTAAAATTTCACGAGTTTCTGACCGAACTCTTTGCCGCTGAGCTTGAAAAAAGAGTCTTTGAAACCCCCCCAGACCCACTGCAAGAGAATGGTAATAGCACACCATTACAAGAGCCAATTTAAAGCTCATGAAGAGGAATGTTTTTGTAAGAGATACGCCTATTATTATGGTGGATTAGTGAGCAGAAGGTGCTGATGCTGAGTAAACCGCTCTCAGACCCCCCACACTTCAGATGATGTCAGCTCTCGCTGGACGCTCCGAGCGCTCCTCGCTAACAACGCCATGAAAAGAAAAAGAGTTGGTTCGAGGTAATGCTGCCTGGGGACGTCTGTTTTGGAAAAATCTCATTAAAACTCTGGAAGGGGTACGGCATATACAGTAACTCATCCACACAGTCATCGTTAAAACATTGTCACCCACTCGCTGCCAATTTATCCAGCACAGACTTGTTTTTGAAAACGTTTGTCCGTGTCCAGCCTGCCTCGGTGCAGCTTCACTGCTGCTTCCTTCACATGGTACGGAGAGCAAAACGCTGTGCAGGGGGTCCACTGTCAAAATGACTGGGCTCCAGCACCTCTCCTTGGGCTTTCAGGGGGAGACCCTGTAGCGCAGGCACTGCCAAGCAGCTGCTCCTCCACTGGCAGATGTGCCCTGATAACAGGCTCAGAACATGTGTATTAAGAGAAACAGCTGGCTGGGGAGGCTTCCCATCTACGGGCTTGGGCCTAAAACATGATGAATGCCAAACACACACCTACATACCCTCCACACATACCTGACATGCCAATTACGTCTCTTGATTAGCTATTCATTATAGTGTCAGGTGGAGCCTTTCGGATATCGGAATTAAGATCCAGGGTCAAGCTGTGTTGAAGACTTGGACCTCTTCACCCAGGCCTTTTCATTTCATCAAATCCCTACCTGGGGTCTAATTAGCCTGATGTTTCTGAGTGGTGTCAGCGGCCTGACCTCTGCTGACCCGTCCTGCTGCTGCGTCTCCAACCCTCCCTCCCTCTCTCACCCCATCACTCTGTTTGGAGCTGTGATACACTCACAGAGGTGCTGTCTGCTCTTTATTTAGGGAGCTAATGAGAGCTGCCAGACACGCTGAACTCAACCCCTGTGTCTCTAGAACATTGTATAAGCATCATGTATTTAAATATATTTAAATGTTATGCATAGGTGTTCCTAAAGGTGCAGTCCTAAAGGTCCAGTAATGTTGTATTTTACTTTGAAGTTATTGTGCCTTTATGTCTGGTCTATCTAGAGAGATTCTGAACCATTTTGTGGCCAATACACTTGTTCGACTTTGATGAATTCAATATTTTCTTTTTCCAATATGCAGCAGCCTTAAAAACACATTCCACGTGATATATAACTCTCAAGGGCTTCTGAGAAATTACAGGTCCATATAAATATTTAGAGCACAATATGTTTCAGCCTAGCGCGCCTGCTATTGCATTTACCATAAAGGTGGCAGTGTGTTCACAGAGCCATTTATCCTCCTCAGGATGCACGTAACTTCATCAAGCTCTCTGCAGCTCTCCGAGCCCATTTCAAAAGGTCTGCTTCATCTGGCAGGCGCGCTTTGTGCTCAGTGGGCACTGCTGAATCTGATATTCAGGCATATTAGATTGGGCCTGGATTATTGCACCTTTCTCATCCTGGCAATATTGCCTTTCCACTGGGCTCCCTTGCTTAGCTGTCATGTTCATTATGTTGGTCGGTTTACATGCTGGAAGAGGGACAAGCTCTCTCGCCCTGGGCTGACCCGAGGGGTTAAGCTGGTGTGATTTTTACTGGACTGTGAGGAGCTGTCGACACACACATGGCTTTATAGGACAGGCGAGACTCACCCCCACCCCCCACTCCCCTTCATCCAAATCATGACCGCACGCCACAGAACGGTGTTCATATTAAATACCACTGACAGAGAGTCCATATTAAAAACCACAAGCCGAATGCTCATGCGAAACATGAAGGCGCCTTTGTGGTGGAGACGTAATAAAACAATTCTTGCATGGGACCGTAGCACAGTCGCAAACCGATGGGTCACCTTTCAAAGGACCGAAGGTGAACGTTTTCTCAACGCTCTCGAGCAGTCTAGACTCCAGAGGGACAGGGGCCAGGAACTTACCATGACCATCCTGCAGGACGGCTGCCGCTGAGGGCCCCCGCGGAAGGAGGCGCCCCGAGGGGGGGCCTGGAGGTGGACGTGGGGCGGCAGCAGAGCCCGGTGAGGAGGGGGCACTGGCGGGGAGATGGTCAGGGTCAGTGCCACGGGCAAGGGGTGGCTCAGGTGCACGGGCGGGCACTGCGGCAGCTGACGCAAGTTATGAGATGCAACCACTGCTTCAGGACCCAGGTGAGGTGGCTGAGAGAGGGAGAGGGAGAGAGAGAGAGAGAGAGCGGGAGAGAGAGAGAGAAAGGGGGAGAGAGATTTTCATTACTGCCTGCACAATGCACATAATTGCAAACATTTGCACAATGCACATAATTGCAAACATTTGTCCATATAATAAATGTGTCTGCATACTATGTCTGCAGACACATTTATTAACACGCATGCATGGCTGTGTAAATGCTACTCTTCAGGTCTGTGTAATGTATTTATGTGCCTGAAAATGTGAACTAGGAGACAACAAAACAGCATGGCTGAGACTACGCTACGTTGAGGGGTGGAATGGACACGACGTCCAGCAGCAGGACGCCGCGGGAGATGAGAGGAGATGAATCGGGCAGTTTCCCCAGTGTGAGACGGACGGCGCTAATCGGCACGTCCTCTCCACACTCGCTCTTCCTGCCGCTTGCTTCACGCCACATAAATCACACACTCCACGGGCTCCCACCCAGACGCGCCATAAACACACAGATCACCTGAGACCAGCGGACCTCACACACACACACACACACACACACACACACACACACACACACACATGCTGACCCCTAGCCAAACAGGCCATATCCAGTCAGAGAGTGCCACAGATAGAGACCAGTAGGAGGGAGAGAGAGAGAGAGAGAAACAGAGGACGAAAGGCGAGATCTTGACAACTGCCCAAGTGGAAAATGACCTCACCTGCACCCGGCTTACATCAAACAGGCCTACATCCTTTCTGCTCACCAGCACAGCCAACCCAACAACCAACGAGAACCAGATGCTGCTGCTGCTGGTAACACAAAACACACAACGGACCTCTCCATTCCCCTCCCCCTCTCCACACACACTTCACAAATGGACCACAGATTGCTTACGTGCATGTGCCAACCTGCCACACAAAGACAACCACACATAGACACACACACACACACACACACACACACACACACGTGCATGTAAGCACTCACTGATCCACTCGCACAACTTTCATACATACATGCAGAAAGTTCTACAACAGCAACATGCGCCAGCTCTGTGTACACAAACACAATGGAGCTCTTCCAATTAGCTTCCCGTGGCTCTATCAGTCAGCGCTGGGCTCCCATGCAGCCAGTGAAAAGCCCCCCCGCTGAGCGCTTCCCTTTACTGCATGCTCACTGGCCGTGCTAAACCGCCACTCGCCTTTGATTGTCAGCTTAAGCTGGTTTGGCTAACAATAAACCCCCTTATTAATACTCCTGCTGGGCGACAACTGCAGATACATCAATTACTGCCCTCATCCAGCTCTTGGATCTCTCTCGTGTCCTTTCATTGTCTTTTCCGGCTCTATTTCCATCCTCTGTGTGCAGGAGAGAAAACAGGTGTGGATTGGTGTTCTGTATCTGCAAACAGGACCTACTTTCTTGAGCTGCTCGGCTTGAATTGACGCATGAAACGATTTAATGAGAAGCAACAACGATACTGTTTCCCTCTGAAAATGAGAGACACACATTTTATGTGCCGCTTGATGTGATAATAGGACCTGATTACATCATCATAATTTATATGCCTGATTCATATGCAGCCACAAAGATGTTTGTGTGATGGTGTGTTTGTTTGTTTGTCACATTTGCGTGTGAATGCGCAGAAAGTGTGAGAGAAATAGAAGACAAAAAAACTGACAGGAAAACACACACCTTGTATATGCTGCCACTGTGTGGTTTGACGGGAGGCTGGCGTGGCGGAGACGTCCGACACACGGAGTGTGGGTGAGTTGGACTGGACGGCCTGTTCGGCCCCACAGACCTGCGGAGAAATGAAACATATTCAGCCTGTCAACTCAATGCTTGTGGGCGGTAGCTTTATATTTCAACATTAGCATAGTGATGCTCTTTCATCAAGGGCCCTCAGCCTGGTTACTCACAGGAATCCGATGAATTATGAGCTATTCAGGTTAATTGAGATCATTTGAGTAACTGTATCAGGGCTTAATCGGTCTCATTTATATACTGGAGAGTGTACCTCATTCAGCTCATTAGTCTTGGGTGGGTAATTAGGTAAAATAAAAAAAAAATGCAAATTAGAGATTCTCCTGGTCAATTAAACCCCAATAATAAGATTAATTGGTTGTAGTAACGGTACCCCAGAGGGCAGGTGAGAGAAACAGTGAGTTATAGTGTGAGAAGCTTGGTGTGATGTGGTGTAGGCTGCAGTCAGTGCAGAGGAGTGGGGTGATGGCTGGAGAACTGTACCTCAGCTTCTCAATGGTGTTCTTCTTGTTGGTAAAGAGGAGGCTGACCAAGGTCTTCCTCTTGATGCAGGCGAAGATGCCGACTCCCACCAGACACAGGAAGGCCACCAGGATGCCCAGCGTCAAAGCCCCATTGTCTGGTCAGAGACGAGGGTGGGAAACGGTCAGAAAAAGCAACATCTGAACATGGACTACTCCACGGAGGAACATTTTATGCACAGGTGCAAAAGTGCACTGTGAAAAACACTGGAAATGACCCATCATTTCATTAGCAGTTTAAACTGACTGAACTTACTGATTATCTATACTGACTGTCTAATCAATAAGCTGGCTAAGCATACCTGCGATTCTCATAGGCCCGCTGTCCACACTGCCTCCGAAGCCGGCCTTGTCACAGAGAGGAGGAGCCCAGTGGGCCTCACAGTGACAGTTCTTGTTGTTGTTACAAACCTGTGGAGACACACGGAGCAGCGATGAGACACTTCACACATTCTCATTACCACAGCTGGACACAACAATCCTTCAGAAAAGCGCTGATTCACCAACACACCACACCGTGTGTGGACAGCTTAGATTATGACATGGAAAAGTTGCTGGTTGGGTGTACTTCAGCCTCTGGTGGAAAGTTGAAATGGAGAAACCATAATGATGATGATTAAGAATAACAATGTGTCATAATTGTCAACGATACACTTGAGCTTTCACTTGGCCTACATTGTTTGCAATCAACTAGAGCAGTCTCTCAAACAACCACATACTGTAGCTTTGACACATAAAGCAAAAGCGTCTCCCAACAAGAGGACATTCTGAGGTACAGGTCCAAGAATAGAGCGGGCAAGTGAGTGAGAGTTGAGTTCAGGCCAGCAGGACGCCACGCGGCCACAGCCGACAGCTGCAGATGGGAGCGAACACGCCCCATTACCCATGTGGCATAACACAGAGCGCCAACCTCCCCGCAGTCACGCCGACAACCTGTTTCCACATGGCCACAGACCCCTGACCAGTGTAAAACAACTCCGTCTCCTCTTCTCTCCTTTTCTCATCCCCTCTTTTCTTCTCGTTTTTTTTTCTATGAAAAAATAACAGACAACATCCCAGAGAATCCTCGCTGCACTGTGGCAAGGACTGGGCCCGGCAGGAAGCCCCTTGTGAGGTAATGAAGAGCAGCTGTGAGTCCTGCCGCCAGGCGAACATCTTGATCCGATGTGGAGAGAAGAGGAGACTCGGCCCTGGTGTCTTTAATAGACAAGCTCTTCAAAAAGCCCTTTAAAACAAAACGGAGCAGCTGGAAACAAACCAGCTTGGATTTGGAGTCGCCGGAAGGAGGTCTGAGTTTGGCAAAGATGTTTTGATGTTCTGAGAAATGTTTCCCATTCGTGCTCTGGTCCAGGTCATAGATTGTCAGCGATACAGTATGGACAGTTCATTCATTACATGTTTACACTTCTATATATCATGTATCCAAATGTTTTCTTTCTTTCTTTTTTCTGTCTGCGTTTAGTCTGTCAGTACAGACCTGGCTTACTTGAAACAAGTGGCAACGATGGAGCCATAACTATTCACTACCATCAAATCAGGAGGCCAATCCTGTTCTCTTGAAGCTAGCGCTGAAGCAGGGATTTTGACATCAGATGACTTTGGATAAGAATGAAATCAAAAAGCCCTGGAGTCTTTGGCAAAGAAAACTTTTAAATTCAGTCTGGTAATATTACATAGTAAGTCAATATTACACTCTCCTGGCTGCCACAAATCATTGGTCCCACAAGGGTAACTCATTGAGGCGTGAAAATACTTTTTCATTTCAGGCCAATGACGCCAACACATATAGGTGAAATATACTTGATTGTGAAATGCCGTGTGTTCAAATCTCCAGCAGTGACGGAGGGATATATTTCCACAGCTTGTCTTCACATTTCACCGCATTTCTGAACAAGGACAAGTGGCTTGGAGTCAAAGTATGATGAATAGCACCTTAAGCTGAACACAAATGAAGCCATTACACCTAATTGATTGAATCTTTCAGGAGCCTGGAAGATTGATTGTGTAGCATTGTAGCTCTTACCGTACATCACACCACGCTGACTACATAATGGCCCAGAAGGCAGCCTGTGCGACTGTGGATGTGCGTGTGTTTGTATGAGTGTGTGTCTCTCTCTCTTTTTATGTGTGTTTGTGTGTGTGTGTGTGTGTGTGTCTGTCTCTGTATCTGTGTCTGTGAGGTGTGCTGCTCTGCCAAAGCTTATTCTAAAGGGAATTAGAACAGCACTTCTACGTGGGGCAGAATCGTGCCCTTAACTGCTGGCTGGAAGGCAGGTTCCATGTTGTAGTTGGAATGGTGGCAGTCAGGAGAGAGGGACTGGATCTGGAACACTGGTCCTTGAATCTCAATCAAGGGAAGCACAGGGGGGGGGGGGGGGGGGGGCTCTCCTGCACCCTCACAAGAGGTCCACTGACCCCACCTCAAGCTGCTTCATGGCTCTCTGGCGCCGTCCACACAGCAACCGTGAAACAGGAAAAAAGTGTTTTTTCAAAGCATTCTGTTGTCGTGTGGACGGCCCCTTACAGTCCTGATTTGCCCGTGCGAGAGATGGGGTTAATGAAGGGTCGCAGGTGTGTGTGTGTGTGTGTGTGTGCGGCGACTCACTCACCCCCCGCCCGCTGCACTTCTCGGAACACTGGTGGACGCCAAAGACGCTGACATTCTGGCACTGGCGGTTCAGGCACATCTAGGGAGCGCAGAACAAGAGGAGACATGCAGGCTCATAAATATAGATTCAGCACCTCGGAGCGACACAAACACTCCTCATCGCAACATGATGGATGAAGTGCGAAGTCCCCGAGACCTCCCCACGCCTGTTATCTTTGGAGGAGCATGTGTCAGTAGATCAACTCCTTCAGTTATTAACAGAGCTGCCTGACATCATTAATAAGCGCGGCACCAAGTGGTTTCACTGACAACATGGCCTCCAGGAGGCTGTGGTTTTGGGTTCTGTTTTTGGAGCACTCCACCCAGATGAAATAAAAACCTCTGACAAGGACCTAACTCCATCCACGTGCGGCAGAGGGGCCCAGCTGTGGGGTGGGAGGATGCCTTGACTAGGGCAGGGGTGGGGGGGACGCAGAAACAATCTGCTGAATGTGTACACTGCCTCCCCTCCACAGCAGACCCAGAGAGCAGGTCTCTCTGCAGTGAGGCTGCCAGCAGGCAGGGGAGGATGCAGGCTGAGCCGTGGCACAGACACACTGAGCGGCAGCTCCACTAAACACAACCACATCTGAGCAATGCGCTGATGTCACTCGCTTCGCCGGTACTTTCCGCCGTCGCTGCTCTGCGTTAGCGCCAGTACAAATGAGGGCGTTCTCTGGCACCCCATCGGACATCTGTGGCCGTGGCACCCTTCAGAGGAGTCTTGTTAAACTGGCCCGCCAACACGTGATGGACTGACACAACAAGAATGATGCAGAAGAATTTTCCAGGAGATGTATATTTATTTTACTTTTCATGACATGTTTTGATGAGAGACTGTGAGGGACTGAACAAACAGAGGGGAGATTCAGGCTGACAAGCAGAACATTCTAGTTCTGCTGCTAGTTCAGAAGAGATGGAAAAGGAGGATTCTACCCAGGGAGAGTTTTTCTCATTTTTCTTCTGTGGTTCTATGGGCCCTCAAACACACTTACCATGCTGTCTCCACACTTGGTTCCGGTCAGCACTAGGCCAGGGTCGGGCATGTCGTCCCCCAAGTAGACGTGCGTTCCCCTGCACAGGATACGCCCTCCTGCCTGCAGAGGGATGTTGGTCTCGATGGACACAGCATTCGTACCAATCACCGGCCGATTGGCTCCACCTTGGCACTGGATTTTACCACATTTCGCATCCCTGTGGCACAAACCAATCCCCCAGTTACATGTAGCCACCTTCTTCTACAGAATTTAGGCTCCTACTAATGCAGTGTCTTTTATAACCCACATCAACCAACGCATTCAATCTTGTCTCAGGATTTGAAATTGATTGCCAAATCAACAACTTATTTAAATGACAATTTCAACAAAATCAACAACCCAGTAAACAGGGCTATTTTTGTCAGGGGATAATTGCTGTTTACACATGAGAAAAGTTTTCTCATGGCACCGGGGATGGGAGCTGAGCTCTCTCCAGACAAGCTTTAGCGAGGGGCTGACTGTGAGGTCTTTGTGTGCCTGTAATCAAGGCTCTCTTCTCCTCCCCATCCACTCCTGTCATTAGAGCAATTACATCAATCAACACAGTCCACTAAGCGTTTAATGCATCTGTGATCCAAGGACAATTAAAGAAATGTTTTGCAAGTGCTAACTCTCCATGCAAATGAGCACAACATTCTTAATAGCTTGTTTAGTAATGACTTGCCACCTCCTACACAATCTTGTTATCTTTTGTGTTGCTCTCTCAGAAAACACTCAGTTGTAGAGAGTGAAAGAGAGGCACAGGGGGAAGGAGGAGAGGAAAAAGGAAGCTTTCAGAGTGAAAGACAAACATGAGGGAGGGAAATGTCTTACGGAGCTTCGCATTTGGCAAAGGATCCCTTGGAGTCCTTTCCACAGTTCCCATACGGGTCTCCGGCTGAGTTCACCCTCACAAAGCAGATCCCTGGAGCTGCCTTAGCACCTGAAGGACACACCAAGCACCAACAGACCTGAGCAACCACACTTGATAAACTTGAATAAACAACCTAACAAACAACCTAAACCACACACTCTCTCCCTCAAACACACACACACACACAGGCGCGCCTGCAGGTGTACGTCCGTACGCACTGTGCGTACCATCAGGCTCAACAAGAGAACATTTCCTGTGTGTGTGTGTTTTGGCCCACCATACCTTCCCAACTATGGACAGTATCCCATTAGCTGCATGCCATCAGGCTACAATTTACAATTTTCTATTGAAGTTAGTGAACACGTTATCAAAATTAACGCGCACACATTTTGTTTGAGCAGGAGAGAGAGAATACGCACGCAGGCACGCAACTAGGCTACTTGTTTTCTTTTACTCGGCTATCTATATTATCAGCACACAATGTTGAGATAATTCACTAACTCAATACTCATCATGGATATCACAAGTTTAAACAACGAAAACAGAAAGAATGGATGCAGCAAAGCTACTGTAGGAGTTATTCCAGATGGGCAAGAACAAGGTAGGCAATTGCTTGTCAGAACGTTAGACTGCATTAGACAGCTGTTTAAAGCCAGACGTCACGGTAAGCTAGAACAAAACTAAAGGTAGCTTTAGCCTGTATATGGCTGTATCAAGTTGTCCAAATTAATAGGTCTTTTGAAGACGTTGTTGTTATATTATTGCATGTGAATGTTGCTATGCTATGTAAACCGGGAAACGGACAAATATTGTCCACGCGTGATTTTTTTTTGGCGGGGGGGATGGGTGTGCGTACCATAGCATTAATTCCTGCAGGCGCCCCTGCACGCACACACACACACACACACACACACACACTAGCGCAGGCACACACTAGTGATGGGGACGAGACCGCCTATGCCGAGTCCGAGTCAAGACCGAGTCTTTGAAGGGTCGAGACCGAGTCGAGACCGAGTCTGTTGGTTTTCAAATACAGTCGAGTCCGAGTCAAGACCGAGTCTTTGAGGAAGCAAGTCCGAGTCGAGACCGAGTCGAGACCAAGACTATAAAAAATGTTCAGTTTTAATATTCATAATTTAATATCACTCCAGTTAATAATCAACAGTTAGGCCTACAGACTAAGCTAGATTGGGAATTGTTTAGAGGAGCAGTTTTAACGTCCTAATATGGACTATGCTGACCTACAAACACTCACCGGCAGCAGAGCCATAGAAATAAATAAACGGCTCTGACGGCAGTATCTTTGCATTGCACCATGGGATGTCATTTTTAAATAATGCCGGTCAACATTGCATTTTATTATTATTGTTGTTATGTGTTGTCTGTTTTTTTATATGAACATAAAAAATGCGTTGGTCTCGAGGACTCGGTCTGAAATTACGAGTCCTTCTCCTCCCACTGTGGTCCGAGACCGAGTCAAGACCGAGTCTTTGAAGGAACGAGTCCGAGACGAGACCGAGAAAGCAGAAATTGGTCTCGAGACCGGACTCGAGTCCGAGACCGGACTCGAGTACTACATCACTAGCACA